>NW_016912293.1:639985-649826 GCF_001483705.2 Eufriesea mexicana
CGAGACCGTTTACAGTCTAGCATCCCTCGATCTGGGCCTCATGGAAACGTCTTCCATCGTCGCTCGCGTACACCTAGCGAACAAAACGGCGTTATCGAGCAGAAGAGGAATACTCGTCGAGATAAAAGAATCACGGTGATCGCGAAGAAAAGCGGATAAATAGCGGGTAGGACGTTCGAAGTAGCGATCACCCGGATAGTAAATGGCGGTATACCATTCCGAATAAGGGTGAGAGGCAAGGGTGCTAGACGTGCGGAACTTGTGCAGAACTTTTCCCCACTTTCCTGGCGCGAAAGTGGGAGAAAAGTAGGGATTGACGGATGACGTGTCAGAAAAGTGTATATACATCTTGTACCTATTTAGCTTCCATTATGTTGCATATTTCGGAAATAATCCTATAACGATATTCGGATAATAATTCAGTAACCGATGAACAAATGAATGATATTCAAAGTGAGGTATATTATTTTACACTCTGAAATCTCTGAGATGGTTTTTGAATTTTTATAAAAATTGTAATATTGTTTTTGAGACTGCTATCGATGCATCTGAGGTGTTCCTCCAAGGGGTTGAGATGATGTCTTGTGGTTCTTATGGTGCTGCCTGTTGAAGGACGCAAAGAAGGATATATAATAAGATCATGTGCCTTGATTATTTTGCTTGTACACGCGTACAGGGTTTAGAGACATGTCATAAGTCGATGGTTCCGATCAGGAAGAGGATTGGAGTTAGCTACTGTTGAGATTTGAATCTTTTTGGAGATGTAATAGATGCATCGTGACATGTTTTGAATATCAATTGAAATTGACATCAATTTGAAGGTTTAAAGAACACGGACACCACTTATGAGTGCCAATCCTTAGGTCAAGTGACAAAATTGGCGGCTTTATGGTTTCCTCGGAGTGGACTGGTGGGGCTCCTCCCTATGAGGGTTGCTTTTCTAATCTTGTGGCTCCTACGATGCTGGCTATTGGTATACTGATGGCTGTCGTGCTATGATATGTAACAGGTAGAAGGACGCAAGGAGGGGATACATTTCGTCCAGGGCCTGCTAGTGGACTCGTCAGTAAGGCTTCCTACCAGGCCCAGCCTTAGACGGGGATACTTAGCTAGCATAGAAATTTGTATCTATGGAAATCAAAGATTCACCGAGGATTTACGAGAAACCTCGAACCTCCATTTACCATCTAGCAATGAAGATGTGAACATTGGTCGCTGCACATCTAAAATCAAAATTGCGAAAAAATCTATCTATATATATATTCGGAAGCTGTGTGGAACCTTAAAAATGACAGGAAGCTGATGCAGGAAGCTTAACCTAAACTGACCCAGTCCAAAATTTATGTCTTCCATACCAGTTATTTAAATAATAAAAATTCTTCATAATAGTTCCAAGAACCAGAACCTGAACCTACATCGTAACACTTTCTGTAGAAAAGTTCTGCAGGTTCTGCAGCCTGGGTAAGAAGACAGTGCGAGGGTGCTGCATCCTGTGTAGCAGCGGCTAGACTCCCATGAAATAGTTGCATTCCTCGCCGCAGAATAAATACCGCTCGTCCTGCAGCTTTTCTTCGTGTCCGTTTTTCTCTCGTTCACCCTTTATCTTCTTCTTCTTCCATCGCTCGTGTCCCTGTTATCCAGGCTCGTGGCCGCGAATGTCGTTTGTCTTACTATATCTTCAGACCCGTGCACACCATCGCTGCTCCTGTATCGCGCCATAGCTCCAACGAGATTAACCGTATACCTTCACGTTTACAAGGAAGCTGGATCCCCTGGCAGCAATTTACTTCGAGGCTCGTTGAACTTGTCGATTCGAACCGGCGTCGCGACAACAGGCCCACCCTTTCGTTTGTCCGCAGCGTCCTCTTTTTGCGCGGCAACAGGACCGATTAGGAGTGGCCCAAGACGATGGATTGGCTCCGCGATTTTGTTAAATGGACGCCGAGGCGACCTGTGCTGAACGATTGCGACACTTTTCATGGAGACACGATTTATCCCCGTGGATAACGACGATAATAATGATCAAACTGTACAATCTCGCTGGGAAGCTTGGTCTAGCGAGGATCCGGGATTATCTCGCGGGATGAAAAGGGGAAATTGAGTGGAGAGCAAATGGCGTACACGAGATAGCTGAGGTTTCTAATTTTCGGATGTAGTTGTACGATTCTTTTCCTCTTTCCGTGCTTTCTCTTTTCGTTTATTCATTTACAGTTAATTCTTAGGGCGAGTTACGAGCATTTAGGTTGATGGTGGGCATTGATGTAAAAGGAGTTGTAAAAATAGTTATAAATGGGCTTTTAGGTTCTAATTCTAAGTGGTAGTAAGAGAATTTTAAGTATATACAAATCTTTTGCCATTTTCTGTCATACTTTATGCACCCCATGCTACTAAAATAGGTGTGAATGTGCGTAGCGAGCAATGCTCACACTCTCACCGCTAGATGGAGAACAGGAGTTCGAGGTTTCTCGCAAGTACTCGGTGAGTACTCGATTCCTATAAATACAAATTCCTGCGCTATCTAGGTATCCTAAGAAAGCTTTACTGACGAGTCCAATAGCAGGTCCAGAACGAAAGCATCCCTTCCTTGCGTCCTTTTAGCTGGTACCTATCATAGCAAGACAGCCATTAGGATACTATACGGCAGCACTATATAGGAATTTCAAATAACCATAAGACCCCTATGGAATCCCAAAAATGTTTAAACGTTTAGGATACACTAAAATAAATTGCTACGAGAATTTAATCTAGCATTTTGAATCAACTTAGCAGCAACTTAAGGTCACTAATTTGTCTGTCATTTTTAAAAAA
Organism: Eufriesea mexicana; assembly: GCF_001483705.2. Classification (NCBI taxonomy): domain Eukaryota; kingdom Metazoa; phylum Arthropoda; class Insecta; order Hymenoptera; family Apidae; genus Eufriesea; species Eufriesea mexicana. Next base: position 642,794 of record NW_016912293.1, read on the forward strand.
TCATAATTCGTGGAACTACGTTAATAATTATCACGATGAACGTTTTAGACCGACCTATCGTGTTTCACGTCATAGTATCAGTCGTTTAATTCTACGTGGAACTGAAACAGGTAAAAGGAAACAACACAAAAGTTTCCCTGTCAAAGCTTTCAAACAGGATAAAGCGTTCTTAATTGAAGATGCACGAAATTAACTCGCGACAGTGAATTCATTTATCAAACAAATTAGCCTGGCGTCAGCGAATTTGCCAATCGGGTGAATATCCGGAAGGATGTTCCAGCTCGGGTACACCGGTAACCCGAGTGAACGATATGATGTTTCAAAGCCACCCCTATCGAAAAATTCGCCTGTCAATTGCTGAGTCGCGCGAGAAAATGCGGTGGCTATTCAAACGTGCGCCATACAAGACCCGACGAATCCGATCAATCCGATCGATATAAAGTGTATATCGAGTCACTCGAAACTGTACGACTGATCCTCTCACGGACATCAGTGGAATGACCGTTTGAATGGGAATATACTTCCCAAGTTCGATCCAGGAATATTGCAAAGTCCGAACGTTGCTTCCTTATCTACTTTGAACTTGCAATTCTCGCGCGTTCACTGACTATATAATTTCCACGTAGTAAAGCTCCGTTTATCACCTGTGATTCCAACTTGAATCTCTGAAATGTTGCTCCTCTTGAACTGTTATACGGACTAGCAGACGTAGGTTCTGAATTATTGAAAGAAAGGGATTAAAGTGGTAAGTGGAATAAATTAGAGACCTTGTTTGAGGAACAAATAAGTGATTATAACTGGAAGGATAGAACAGAGAATATGGAAGGTTCATGAGAATGATATGATTGAGAATGGTCGATGATGATAATTTTGGAGAGTCGGGGTCTAGTTGTATGAATTTGAACATGAGCTGCGTTCAGGAAATGTTTCTTCTTGAAGATTTCTTAGGATTTGTTGGATGATTTTTAAATTATCTATTGATGGATTGGAAATTTGCATTGGATAAGGGACGAAGGTGTATTTGATTACTAGGGTAGAGGTGTCTATAGCTTAACTTGGATAGGCATGAAGGGGAGATCGGTTGATTACATTCCTCCAAATGGGATTCCAATAACTGTATCATATTCATCTTAAAAATAATTTAAAATGAAACTGACATTAAATATACTCCTTTCTTAATAATAAAATAATTATTCTAAATTGGTATAAAATAGTATTGTGGATATCAAAATGGAATAAATATATTTATTAATAGCATAATAACATATGTATATATATATAATCATTATTTTATTACTAAATGAATAACAATTTATTATAATAATATATATATTCATAATAATATATTATAATATATGATATATATATTTTGAAATAATCAGTCTAATTTGTTGTTTATTTAATAATAAAATAACAATTTTGGATTGGTTTAAAATAATATAGATAATCAAATGGAATATATATAATAATTAATTTATAACCAATACTGTGAAATAATATTACGAAAAATGAACATGATGAGTAATATATAATATGTAAATGTATTATTTTAATCTTTTTCCAGGTTCTGCATATAATCAACGAAGTACTGGAACCAGTACGCTCGAATTCCGCGGAAATGCCGATCTACAGTCCAAACGCCTTTGAATTCCTGAACCAAAGCGAGAATCTCGATCTGGGTGTTCATCGTGTTCGGTAAGTAATAAGTTTTTTCATAAATAACCGTATACTTTCCTGCAAACCATAACGGAAGTCATTCAAATGAAAATTAACTTGAAAAATTTCTCGTAAAATATTTCCTCTCAAAACATTCGCCGAACGAAGCATAACATACTTAGAATTCTTCCATGAAATCCATTACATATACTGTTCTACGCAACTGGGCCAAGCGTTACGTTGAAAAAGAACGTTATCAATTTATTAAGAAAAATACAACGCTTCTATTTACATTCGTTTATAATCTACGAATTTTGATACAATTAAAGAATATTCAATTTTAAATCTTCATTCACGCGTATTTAAATCGCACACTTATTTAAATACGAATGTACAATTTTATTTATTCGGTATAAATATAAATTTAATTTATCTAATTTTCGTATTGGTGTTTAATTAAAAATCGCTTTGAATTAAAACAGTTACACTCTGTTTGCTGGAAAAGAAACGGGAACTCGTGACTTTAATGGATCGTTTTACACCGTTTGTTATTCGGTTTCCCTTATTACCCTTTTATCACTTATCGAGTACGGTTTCTTTCCCGCGAGTAAAGTACAGCCGCGAAGTCCGCTCACGTTTGCCGAAAGATGAAGATGGAACCAACTTTCGTAGTTGTTCCCTAAGTAACTTCGATGCTCACTTTGTCAAGTCTTTATCGATATTTAAAGGCTCGGTACCGTGGAGCTTGCCATCTGAGTAAGTAAAACTTGAGTGAATTAGCTTCACCCCTCCCGAAAGTTCTTTAAGCTTCGCTGCATTTCATTTACCGTTCGCGTTCAACAACGTTTCCGCTTGTTCTTGCAACGTAAAGCGTAGTGGCCAACTTTTTCCATATATACTTTCGCGAGAACTTTGTTAATAAATCACTCGGCAAGAATTCATCATCCCCTACGCGTGAATTTCCACGTTTTCATTTAACTCGCTTCAATTCCGTCTTCGAGTTTGGCGCGATAGGACATGGGGGTGTATGGTGTTCGATCACAGTAGATTCAAAAATCGCGTCGATTCTTTTGGTAATCGATTGATACGAATAATAACTAAATTTTGTAAATTAAAGCACGAATAATAAGTCAGTTTTATACGCATCGATTTGTAAAGAATTCCATTACTAATAGATAGATCTAGAACGAAAATTTGATCAGAAATAAAATAAATAAGAATAGTAATATAACAATTTATAATTTAGTAATGTAGTAATTTAATTTATTATAATATAGTAAAATAGTAATAATTAGTTTACAATGTGATCGTATCTGTTAAATTTCATAATTATAACTCGATCAACAAATAATCCAAAATTTTTGAAAATTGTGACGTATGAGATTTTCTCTTACAAGCACAGATATAAATTTTTATATTTGTTTTATTTATTATTTAATTAGAATTTTATATAAATTAAAGAAAACTATTTTCTCTCTTGCTTTTCTTTACGACATTTATACGTATCGACCGTTGAACGAGTAAATCTCATTTTGTACATAGAATTTGTTGCCCAGAGGAAATATAACGAAGAGAAAAAGAAATGGAATTGTGTTCAATTAACGAGCCGAACTTTCTTGCAGCATCTTCCGGCAGCGGATCGTGACGGAAAAGAAGGAGGAAGTCTTCAAGGCGGACGGACGTTACACCTTTCTTATCCCCGTTGAGGAGGGTTTCCAGGTAAGCTGCTTAGCAACCTTGCCATATCGATCATCCCGAAAGGACCTTAATATCCCCTGTTGCGAACCCCTGAAAGGATTCAGGCCGTGCCAACTCGTTCTGCTCGTCGCCGGAAGTGACAGATTCTGATCGATTACATATACGATGAGCCTGAAATCCACAGAGCTAATTCGATTATCATTGCAAAAATTTCTCTGTCACTATTGCCCGGAGTAGTCGTTTCCCGGTGACAGTTAGATACTAAGGATAAATTGAAATTGACAAATTCGAACGAATTTGTCTGCACAGATCCATTATCTCTTTCATTTTTGTCTTTCATGCACGCTAACATACTATCCACGTTGAATTCCTTCTTTACTTTTATAGACAGGATTCAAAGTTATAGAATTCTACACAATCTTCTCATCAAAAATTAATGAGGTTTTACAAATTTTGAACTTTATTGTTGGTAGCAATGTTTCGATTGGTATGATTGACGAGTGAATAAGAATTGACAACTGTGAAAGAGTGAGAAAGAGTGAGCATGAGTGTCGTTTGTTTCGTAGCATAAACGTGATGTGCAGTAAGAAAAAAGAAATTTAAAATAAAATCCATTAAGATCTATGTTCAAAATATAAACACATTGTTGACCGATGACGAGTTAACTCGTCATTGCACTTGCATTATCTATTTCAATTTATGAAACCCAGGGCGGTATAGAATATCGCGTGTGAAAGTGATTTTGAAGATTGGATTACAAAATAATAGCCGGTGACATGTCATGGTCTCTGTGTAAAATTGTCGATCAACAAAGTGTTAATATACATACGTAAACAAATAGAGCTATTCTTTACCTTTTTATGTTACACAATCATTTTTATATTTATATTAAATCCATATGCATCATACCTCCGCCAAGGGGGTTCAATCATTCATCGCCAAGGGGAATCCTAACCTCAAACATTTATAATATAAGAAAACCGCCGACAGATGGCGGCGGGCTTGTGCTCGCGATGGCTCTCGATCGTCATGAGACTATCGAGAGCGAGAAACATGGACAAAGGAAGCACTCCACACGTGTGGAATCGTGGAGCTCAGTTCGTAAAAGACCCTCGACAAAGTAAGAGATCGATGTGTGAAGAATAAACCTTCCAAGACAGGAAGCTTTCTTTAATTCTAACCCGAGGTCCTTTGCTCTCCCGAACCACAGCCTCTTCAATGAAATTACAAACTTCCTGATCAAAGGATTCTGCCAAAGAAAAATTCTGTCATCGAATTTCTCATCCTGCTCCACGAATTGACGCTTCGTAAGCTTCCCAAAACAAGAAAAGCTCCTAAAAATCTATACTTCTGAACCAATTTCTCGATAGAACTCGACTCACTATAATCCATTCTATCAAAAGATTCTCTACAATTTCTTCAAAACCACCAGTGACCATCAATGACCTCCTATGAGAAACACTTTGCACCATAAAGAGCAACGAACCGAATCGTGCAGAAAATCACTAGGTCTCATGTATCGACCAATTAAACGTCGACACAGAACGTTGTCCTTATCCGGCCAAAAATCAGCGAGAAAGGCATCAGACTGGAGTGTGAAGATCGCACGGGATCGGTGGCACTTTTGCTCGATTAAAGTCATAATAGAGCAAGCAGAGTTAATGGGAACTCGGAGGAGTTAGCCGACAACCAAACTCCGATACCATCGGCCATTCGCCAGCTCCGGTTTTTCGCAATCGCGCGATTAAAGTCGCGTGCGTTCGATCAGTATCCACGGGTCACGTAATCAAAGTTCAGGTGTGAAATCCAGACCAGCGGAACCGACTTTTCGTATAAACGTGGCTGATGGAACTCCCGGTAACGATAGGGTGGATGAATGGCGGCGTAACGTGGAAAAACTCGGGGCGGAGGCGTTCGATGCTGAAGGAAATGGAAGCCTGGGAGGTTAGGTTAGGGTTATTTTCGAAAGTTTCATCGAACGAGGCTGCGGTGCAGTCGACCTCGTGTCTCGATTTTTCCCGCGATCGTATATGCACCTCGTTTCCTTGTTTCGCGACTCTTTTACGACTTTTATGACTTCTTCTTCTCCTTCCTTCGCGATTCCTCGGGCTTTCGAGCTCCCTCGCGTGTTCAATGCGGTGAATAAAACGGGCAACTTTCTGTGACCGATGAATGTATCAAAGTTGCATAAGGTGACGTTGGGTGTGTTTGTAGAATTATGATCGTGGGCTCGATAGTGGATTTCCGGCCTTTACTTCCGGTTGGTATTTTGATGTGAGACGGGATTGGTTTAGACAGAGCGTCGCAGTTGAAATATTACCTACGAATGCGTTAAAGAGGGGTTGCTTGGTATTTCGCGAATGTAAGATATGTGCATACGGGATGAAGTGTCAGAGAGATATATTTTCGAAGGTATTGGAAATGTCAGAAAATGTTAATAGACAGAGTTGGGAAGATTTAGGAAGCTAATTTTGTTATTCGCGACGTATGCAGGTTATCCCTTTGCACTCGAGAGGCGCCCTTCAGTCACCGTTTGATAAAATTTCGAAGATCGATGTTCGTTGATATGTCAAATTTATGATAATGTATCGGTGTTCGAGGTGTCGAGATCAAATGAGCTGCACGAATCGATTAACTCCACCTTTTGAAAAATCAAATTTAAGTGTCAAAGCACTTGGTATAGTATTTCATTGCATTTCTGCACTTTTTGTTTTATGGAGTTAATCAATTTGTGCAGTGAACGGCTCAAATAATTATATGTGTTAATTATTATACGATTTAGTATAATAATATTATTTACTGCTCAAAAAAATATCGTCAGCTTTATAGCAGAAAATCTTTGAACTCCTACTCTTCTTTAGTGAAAAAATCGTTGAGTGCAAAGGGTTAAAAGATTTTTAAATTATTCCTTTTTTCGTGGAAAGTGAATATTTTTTAGTATGCATAAATATAGCATTAATTTTTATGCATCTTGTAATCGTAGTTGTTCGAAGAAAATGAAGTTGTTTTTGTGAAATTTAAATATTTTCTGTCTTGTCTAATATTATTTATATTTGTGGATATGCTCGGCAGTGAAGTTTTCCGGAAAATCGTGGCGTTGGGTGAAATTAAAATAAACAGATTCCAATCGACCCGATCAGCGCTCGAAAAATCAACAAATGCAGCAAAAAAATGGGATACACGTTCTCGGTGGCAAAGCGGAAATTACACATGGAAATTTCGGCCGCGCTTCCCCAGAAATTTCCCAGCCGCGTATACGGGATATCGGATACGTATTCGTAGCTTGATTGCACAATGTATATCCGCAGGCGGCGCTCGTGTGTACGCGCAGTGGGCCTGTACACAATCGAGGGGAGTGGGGATTGAACCGGGCGTCGAGGAGTGGGGATAGAGGCAAGCGTCGCGCAGTTGTGAATTCGCCCGAATACGACAAAATTCAAAACATTTTATTTTATGTCTCAAAAATCTATATAGTGTACCTTATTTAGAAATAGTTAGATGATTTTCTATTAAAATTAAGTCTCTTTAATTGACGATAATTGACAATAATTTTGTGATGAATTATCTGCTTCTAATGGTAGTGTTACTACCATGGTAATGGTGGTAAAGTTACAATGTTTGCTGAAGAAATAGAACCGTACATTTTATACATTCATTCTCCTTTTTTTTTTTTTTTTTT
>NW_016912293.1:650334-656289 GCF_001483705.2 Eufriesea mexicana
TATATATATATATCGTATAATAGATAGTATATTATATATACACATAATAATAATCATCGTTGGTTATAAATTAATTATAGGTTATTTTGAAATAATCAGCCTAAATTCTTATTCATTTAGTAATAGAATAAAAATAAAAATAATTAATAATAACCATAATTAATTCAAAACCAACGATGTTTATTAATATATGATATATATATTTTGAAATAATCAGTCTAATTTGTTGTTTATTTAATAATAAAATAACAATTTTGGATTGGTTTAAAATAATATAGATAATCAAATGGAATATATATAATAATTAATTTATAACCAATACTGTGAAATAATATTACGAAAAATGAACATGATGAGTAATATATAATATGTAAATGTATTATTTTAATCTTTTTCCAGGTTCTGCATATAATCAACGAAGTACTGGAACCAGTACGCTCGAATTCCGCGGAAATGCCGATCTACAGTCCAAACGCCTTTGAATTCCTGAACCAAAGCGAGAATCTCGATCTGGGTGTTCATCGTGTTCGGTAAGTAATAAGTTTTTTCATAAATAACCGTATACTTTCCTGCAAACCATAACGGAAGTCATTCAAATGAAAATTAACTTGAAAAATTTCTCGTAAAATATTTCCTCTCAAAACATTCGCCGAACGAAGCATAACATACTTAGAATTCTTCCATGAAATCCATTACATATACTGTTCTACGCAACTGGGCCAAGCGTTACGTTGAAAAAGAACGTTATCAATTTATTAAGAAAAATACAACGCTTCTATTTACATTCGTTTATAATCTACGAATTTTGATACAATTAAAGAATATTCAATTTTAAATCTTCATTCACGCGTATTTAAATCGCACACTTATTTAAATACGAATGTACAATTTTATTTATTCGGTATAAATATAAATTTAATTTATCTAATTTTCGTATTGGTGTTTAATTAAAAATCGCTTTGAATTAAAACAGTTACACTCTGTTTGCTGGAAAAGAAACGGGAACTCGTGACTTTAATGGATCGTTTTACACCGTTTGTTATTCGGTTTCCCTTATTACCCTTTTATCACTTATCGAGTACGGTTTCTTTCCCGCGAGTAAAGTACAGCCGCGAAGTCCGCTCACGTTTGCCGAAAGATGAAGATGGAACCAACTTTCGTAGTTGTTCCCTAAGTAACTTCGATGCTCACTTTGTCAAGTCTTTATCGATATTTAAAGGCTCGGTACCGTGGAGCTTGCCATCTGAGTAAGTAAAACTTGAGTGAATTAGCTTCACCCCTCTCGAAAGTTCTTTAAGCTTCGCTGCATTTCATTTACCGTTCGCGTTCAACAACGTTTCCGCTTGTTCTTGCAACGTAAAGCGTAGTGGCCAACTTTTTCCATATATACTTTCGCGAGAACTTTGTTAATAAATCACTCGGCAAGAATTCATCATCCCCTACGCGTGAATTTCCACGTTTTCATTTAACTCGCTTCAATTCCGTCTTCGAGTTTGGCGCGATAGGACATGGGGGTGTATGGTGTTCGATCACAGTAGATTCAAAAATCGCGTCGATTCTTTTGGTAATCGATTGATACGAATAATAACTAAATTTTGTAAATTAAAGCACGAATAATAAGTCAGTTTTATACGCATCGATTTGTAAAGAATTCCATTACTAATAGATAGATCTAGAACGAAAATTTGATCAGAAATAAAATAAATAAGAATAGTAATATAACAATTTATAATTTAGTAATGTAGTAATTTAATTTATTATAATATAGTAAAATAGTAATAATTAGTTTACAATGTGATCGTATCTGTTAAATTTCATAATTATAACTCGATCAACAAATAATCCAAAATTTTTGAAAATTGTGACGTATGAGATTTTCTCTTACAAGCACAGATATAAATTTTTATATTTGTTTTATTTATTATTTAATTAGAATTTTATATAAATTAAAGAAAACTATTTTCTCTCTTGCTTTTCTTTACGACATTTATACGTATCGACCGTTGAACGAGTAAATCTCATTTTGTACATAGAATTTGTTGCCCAGAGGAAATATAACGAAGAGAAAAAGAAATGGAATTGTGTTCAATTAACGAGCCGAACTTTCTTGCAGCATCTTCCGGCAGCGGATCGTGACGGAAAAGAAGGAGGAAGTCTTCAAGGCGGACGGACGTTACACCTTTCTTATCCCCGTTGAGGAGGGTTTCCAGGTAAGCTGCTTAGCAACCTTGCCATATCGATCATCCCGAAAGGACCTTAATATCCCCTGTTGCGAACCCCTGAAAGGATTCAGGCCGTGCCAACTCGTTCTGCTCGTCGCCGGAAGTGACAGATTCTGATCGATTACATATACGATGAGCCTGAAATCCACAGAGCTAATTCGATTATCATTGCAAAAATTTCTCTGTCACTATTGCCCGGAGTAGTCGTTTCCCGGTGACAGTTAGATACTAAGGATAAATTGAAATTGACAAATTCGAACGAATTTGTCTGCACAGATCCATTATCTCTTTCATTTTTGTCTTTCATGCACGCTAACATACTATCCACGTTGAATTCCTTCTTTACTTTTATAGACAGGATTCAAAGTTATAGAATTCTACACAATCTTCTCATCAAAAATTAATGAGGTTTTACAAATTTTGAACTTTATTGTTGGTAGCAATGTTTCGATTGGTATGATTGACGAGTGAATAAGAATTGACAACTGTGAAAGAGTGAGAAAGAGTGAGCATGAGTGTCGTTTGTTTCGTAGCATAAACGTGATGTGCAGTAAGAAAAAAGAAATTTAAAATAAAATCCATTAAGATCTATGTTCAAAATATAAACACATTGTTGACCGATGACGAGTTAACTCGTCATTGCACTTGCATTATCTATTTCAATTTATGAAACCCAGGGCGGTATAGAATATCGCGTGTGAAAGTGATTTTGAAGATTGGATTACAAAATAATAGCCGGTGACATGTCATGGTCTCTGTGTAAAATTGTCGATCAACAAAGTGTTAATATACATACGTAAACAAATAGAGCTATTCTTTACCTTTTTATGTTACACAATCATTTTTATATTTATATTAAATCCATATGCATCATACCTCCGCCAAGGGGGTTCAATCATTCATCGCCAAGGGGAATCCTAACCTCAAACATTTATAATATAAGAAAACCGCCGACAGATGGCGGCGGGCTTGTGCTCGCGATGGCTCTCGATCGTCATGAGACTATCGAGAGCGAGAAACATGGACAAAGGAAGCACTCCACACGTGTGGAATCGTGGAGCTCAGTTCGTAAAAGACCCTCGACAAAGTAAGAGATCGATGTGTGAAGAATAAACCTTCCAAGACAGGAAGCTTTCTTTAATTCTAACCCGAGGTCCTTTGCTCTCCCGAACCACAGCCTCTTCAATGAAATTACAAACTTCCTGATCAAAGGATTCTGCCAAAGAAAAATTCTGTCATCGAATTTCTCATCCTGCTCCACGAATTGACGCTTCGTAAGCTTCCCAAAACAAGAAAAGCTCCTAAAAATCTATACTTCTGAACCAATTTCTCGATAGAACTCGACTCACTATAATCCATTCTATCAAAAGATTCTCTACAATTTCTTCAAAACCACCAGTGACCATCAATGACCTCCTATGAGAAACACTTTGCACCATAAAGAGCAACGAACCGAATCGTGCAGAAAATCACTAGGTCTCATGTATCGACCAATTAAACGTCGACACAGAACGTTGTCCTTATCCGGCCAAAAATCAGCGAGAAAGGCATCAGACTGGAGTGTGAAGATCGCACGGGATCGGTGGCACTTTTGCTCGATTAAAGTCATAATAGAGCAAGCAGAGTTAATGGGAACTCGGAGGAGTTAGCCGACAACCAAACTCCGATACCATCGGCCATTCGCCAGCTCCGGTTTTTCGCAATCGCGCGATTAAAGTCGCGTGCGTTCGATCAGTATCCACGGGTCACGTAATCAAAGTTCAGGTGTGAAATCCAGACCAGCGGAACCGACTTTTCGTATAAACGTGGCTGATGGAACTCCCGGTAACGATAGGGTGGATGAATGGCGGCGTAACGTGGAAAAACTCGGGGCGGAGGCGTTCGATGCTGAAGGAAATGGAAGCCTGGGAGGTTAGGTTAGGGTTATTTTCGAAAGTTTCATCGAACGAGGCTGCGGTGCAGTCGACCTCGTGTCTCGATTTTTCCCGCGATCGTATATGCACCTCGTTTCCTTGTTTCGCGACTCTTTTACGACTTTTATGACTTCTTCTTCTCCTTCCTTCGCGATTCCTCGGGCTTTCGAGCTCCCTCGCGTGTTCAATGCGGTGAATAAAACGGGCAACTTTCTGTGACCGATGAATGTATCAAAGTTGCATAAGGTGACGTTGGGTGTGTTTGTAGAATTATGATCGTGGGCTCGATAGTGGATTTCCGGCCTTTACTTCCGGTTGGTATTTTGATGTGAGACGGGATTGGTTTAGACAGAGCGTCGCAGTTGAAATATTACCTACGAATGCGTTAAAGAGGGGTTGCTTGGTATTTCGCGAATGTAAGATATGTGCATACGGGATGAAGTGTCAGAGAGATATATTTTCGAAGGTATTGGAAATGTCAGAAAATGTTAATAGACAGAGTTGGGAAGATTTAGGAAGCTAATTTTGTTATTCGCGACGTATGCAGGTTATCCCTTTGCACTCGAGAGGCGCCCTTCAGTCACCGTTTGATAAAATTTCGAAGATCGATGTTCGTTGATATGTCAAATTTATGATAATGTATCGGTGTTCGAGGTGTCGAGATCAAATGAGCTGCACGAATCGATTAACTCCACCTTTTGAAAAATCAAATTTAAGTGTCAAAGCACTTGGTATAGTATTTCATTGCATTTCTGCACTTTTTGTTTTATGGAGTTAATCAATTTGTGCAATGAACGGCTCAAATAATTATATGTGTTAATTCTTATACGATTTAGTATAATAATATTATTTACTGCTCAAAAAAATATCGTCAGCTTTATAGCAGAAAATAATTATATGTGTTAATTATTATACGATTTAGTATAATAATATTATTTACTGCTCAAAAAAATATCGTCAGCTTTATAGCAGAAAATCTTTGAACTCCTACTCTTCTTTAGTGAAAAAATCGTTGAGTGCAAAGGGTTAAAAGATTTTTAAATTATTCCTTTTTTCGTGGAAAGTGAATATTTTTTAGTATGCATAAATATAGCATTAATTTTTATGCATCTTGTAATCGTAGTTGTTCGAAGAAAATGAAGTTGTTTTTGTGAAATTTAAATATTTTCTGTCTTGTCTAATATTATTTATATTTGTGGATATGCTCGGCAGTGAAGTTTTCCGGAAAATCGTGGCGTTGGGTGAAATTAAAATAAACAGATTCCAATCGACCCGATCAGCGCTCGAAAAATCAACAAATGCAGCAAAAAAATGGGATACACGTTCTCGGTGGCAAAGCGGAAATTACACATGGAAATTTCGGCCGCGCTTCCCCAGAAATTTCCCAGCCGCGTATACGGGATATCGGATACGTATTCGTAGCTTGATTGCACAATGTATATCCGCAGGCGGCGCTCGTGTGTACGCGCAGTGGGCCTGTACACAATCGAGGGGAGCGGGGATAGAACCGGGCGTCGAGGAGTGGGGATAGAGGCAAGCGTCGCGCAGTTGTGAATTCGCCCGAATACGACAAAATTCAAAACATTTTATTTTATGTCTCAAAAATCTATATAGTGTACCTTATTTAGAAATAGTTAGATGATTTTCTATTAAAATTAAGTCTCTTTAATTGACGATAATTGACAATAATTTTGTGATGAATTATCTGCTTCTAATGGTAGTGTTACTACCATGGTAATGGTGGTAAAGTTACAATGTTTGCTGAAGAAATAGAACCGTACATTTTATACATTCATTCTCCTTTTTTTTTTTTTTTTTTT
>NW_016912293.1:657606-666853 GCF_001483705.2 Eufriesea mexicana
TTTTTTTTTTTTTTTGCTTATTTCTTCGTGGAGAACATCTGTAGAAAACATAAGAAATGAAGAGATAGTAATTGTGTTTATTTTGGTGTATAAAGATCCGCAAAAATATTTATATGAATGTAAATTTTATTAAATTTTTCCATGTTATAAGGAAACTATGTTACAATGCAATAAAGAGAATCATAAGTTTGCAGACAGCCCTTACCATAACTTTTGCAAACTTTTTACAGGCCTTTTAATTCCTATCCTAAGTTTACGACTTCAGGTTGAATAGGTTTATGAGTTTATGTCAAATCGTAAACGCTTTCTCGACAATGTTTTTATCTTGTTTAAGAATATTTATTATATATTCGACTGGCTCGGTTTGTTTCATATTTTAAAGACGAAGCAACGATTAATTACAAGACCTAATTTTCATGAAAATCACGTATTTACGTATAATGAAATTCCAAGATATTCGAAAATTCGCTTATGTTTACAGATTAATTGGATACTGATTAAATTTGTCAGGTTAAATGAGAAATTATCGATGAAGGAGTCCACGATGATTTAATATTTAAGATTCATTAACTCTAATCTACTTCTGTGAAAATTTGAGATTTTTGATCTACCTTTTAACAGGTTTGCAAGACATTTACTGGAGTAACGAAAGCGAACCCCATAAAAAGACAATATAAAAGTTCCAGTACTGGTTAATTCGCCAATAACGAACGTACTAAAATGTTTATGTGAAACGTAACTCACATCACAGTGAGAAAATGGATAATTTAAAAAGCACAGGAGGGTCCAAAATGAAAGCTGAATCTTTTATTCGAGATCACAGTTTTTAAAAGGAATTTTATTCATTGTTTTAATTTGATGAAATTTTATAACTTCGTGTTCAAAACCATTTTGATATGAAAAGAAAAAGCACATAATCATAAATCAATTTTGATTTTACAAAGGAAAGTTAGTATTACATTATGCAGTTGATAAAAATATTAAGAAAAAATTAATTCCTTTAAAATATTTTCGTTTATTTATACTATTATTATATAATTATTAATTATGACTGTTATTTGTATCGTGTATTATAATATTCTATATAACCTAATTATTATACAGAATACAATGTTTATATGTATATTAGTGTCGAGAGAATTATTAAAAAGTGCTATTATTTTATTAGCGACTATACCTTTGAAAACAACATAGAAATATTACAAATAAATATTAAAAATATACCAATCAAAGAGGAATTTCCTAATATATGCAAACGTCATCACTAAAGGTTAACTCCATTCGCAATTACCCTTTCTGTAGTAAGAAATGGACACCAATATCTTCTATATTTTTTAACAGTTAACACATTAGTATATTTTGATAAAAATATTTAAATAACGAAAACAACTCGCAATAAACTATTTTAAACAAAAAATTGATTGACACTTTCTAGAAAATTCTTGTCTCTCTCTCACACTCTTATTAACCATCACATACCCATGTTTCCTCTTTGACAATTCTCACATAACTGTTTTATTCTGGCACATTCTTCTAAACATTTTTTAAACATCATTAATGCTAGACTGCACTCGCAAATATTATATTTACATTATCACAAATGAGTTTCACTTATTCAACTTCCTTCGCATTCACACATATAAAACCAACACTCATAGCTTATACCTAGAAATCTCACTATTGTTCACCTTGATTAATTAGTAGCAAGATTGAGCACTCTAATCTCATTGGAAGCTAAATCTTGTATATACTTCGCATCATTCTGTAATACAAAAATCAAATATGAAGTTGAGAGATACTTGAAGCATTTTCTAATTCATCAGGGTTATCAATAAAATTTTATTTTGTTAAATTTTATTATTATTTTATTAAAGAATCTTAGATAATTCGAATTAACCACTTGGAAGAAAAATTGACAGACTTCCTCACCAACACAATCTCATCACCCTTACACCCTGTCTTATCGATAGTCACAATTGCTCGAAGCTGTCGTTCCAACTTCGCCATATTTCACCAATAACTTCACCATGAAATCAAACCTTTTGAAGCATTTTCTAATCTATCAGTGCTGTCAATAAAATTTTATTAATATTTTATTAAGGGATATTAGATGATTTAAATTAACCACCTGAAAGAAAAATTGATAAATTTTTTCACCAACATAATCTGATCACCCTTGCACCTTATCTTATCGATAGTCACAATTGCTCGAAGTTTGCTTCGAATTCCTCCAATCACGATTCTCAGAATTCTTTCCAAAAAATTACCGATAATTCCAGTCATAAACAGCATGTCTGGAAGCCAGGAAGCCGGAGCTGAAGAGCCACAATCAAAGCCACTTCTGCCTATTCACTCGTCAGCTTGCTTCTTGTTTCGCTCTCGAAATCTCTTCTTTGTTTTCCCCGATCCACCTGCTTTACATCCACGCTTCCTCCAGATAACCCGATGGCAACGGCATTCCCTGAGCAAGTAACGACGCAAAGCCACCGTACGAGAGATCTCACCGCCCTCTTTCATCTTACGTCAGGATCGTATCCTTCAGACGAACAGCCCCAAACCCTGATCTCTCGCGTTACACGGGATCTCCTTAACAGGAACATTATTCCTGGCTTCGAACGTTTGCCAGTTCAGGCAAGTTCCTCTCTCTCTCTCTCTCTTCTCTTCTTTTTTCGACTCGACCAGGTTACCACGCAGCCACCGGTATTTTCCGACGTCGTTCTTAGACCCCGCTCCTTCCCTGCAGTCCCGCGGATTCTTCCGTTCCAGCTAATTCCGGATGCAGCCAGCGAGCTGTACGTGCAGCCGTAGCTTCGCGGAATTATTCACGATATCATGTAAGATGTAATCACGTAACGCAGCTACCGACGAAACGATTTCGTTCCTCCTGTTTTCCTCCGCACCCCTCGTCGACGTGGCAGAAAATTGCTCGCACTGTCAGTGGCTGAGCTGAAACTCTCTAAGTTTCTCTGCGTGTATGTCTAGTTTCGCGAGTGTATAGACTAGTAGAAGGGATGATGGTAACTTGAATGTCACGAAGGTCAATGATTGTCTCCTGAACTTGGCTCGCACTGCTCGATATTGTATAAAAAAAAATATCGTCAGGTGACTGATTATATATATATGTAGGATTGGAAATGACTGGGGTTGAAAGATTGACGGGAGTGTTTGAACTTAGAACAAAGGTGACCTCGCGCAAGAAGATCGAATGGATGTGTATGACAGCCGAGTGCGATAGACGATTGGAAATTAGTTTATGAGTGCGGCATGTGTTTGAAGTACTTGGCTCACCTTGGCTGAGGGGAAAGAGGCATGATTGGGAAGGAAAGCCTGAGTGGGGGAAAAAGGACAAAATGAATGGTTTAAATAAGGGTGCAAGGGTACAGGAGAGTCAGAGTGTGCCACTGTGTCAGTCAGGAAGTATGTAAGAAATCCAAGTCAGTCTAAGAAAGATCGGAAGATCGTCATTCTACTTATAAGCTTATTTTATTTGATTAAAAAGCCAACAATGCTATCTTGAGTCAACCCACCCAAATCTGATCCTACATACAGTGCTGGACAAAAGTATTGACACAGTATGATTGTCGTGGTACAAGTGCATATCACCCTATTTTAATTATTTCATATACAAAATCTGACGAAGGAACATCTCTAATACCTCGTCGCCAATTTCCCATTCATATATATGTCGGATTTTCAAAGGGAGGAAATATTCTGCCATCTTCGATTCCGGTATTCCGCTTCAAGAAGAACATCGTGTTTTATAATAGAGATTTCACGATACGAGTTTTATTTCTCTAGGATGCTAGGGTTTGAGAATGAGTGCGAGGGAACACCTGGGCCTACCTGGCTGATGATGGATTATAAACAGTAGCCTCGGGTTTAGATTCAAAATAACCCTTATTCTTTATATTTGCTAATCAATCTGTATCCCTACATATATGTTCCAAAATTCAAGAATATAGCCTTTACTAACTCCTCAAATAATTCCAACGAAAGCTTATTAATAACGCGAGTTTGAATGTTACATAAAGAAGAATAATATGTTATACTCGTGGTAAGAGTAATTAGCTAACAGGTACCAGGTAACTAGGTCCCTATCTCGATAAATGCCAATGTAGCTACAAAGATAGAGAATCCGGAACGTCTATCGATAATCTCTATTCCTCCTGAAATCCTGTACTTTGCGAAGTACCATCGTTCACTTAGGATAGATCGAGAGGATTAAATTGAATTAAGAGACGATCAATGGCGATGATCACTCGTGTTATTCGATAATAAAACGTACCCTTCACCGATCCCAGGAACCACCCTATATGAAGCTAAAGTACCTGTCCACCACCTGACATTCCTCTGACGGAAAGCAAGGAGACCACCAAGAATGATAGACCTGCTAGTGTCGAATGTAACACTGTGGAATTTGCTGTGAGCATCCTTGGACGACCAAAACTCGCGGCCTCGAGGCAAAGCCTGATCCCCTGGCTAGAGGCCAGGCCCTGGTGCACTCTGTACAGTTAGGAGCGACGCGCGTTAACGAGCCGCCTGCAGCCACCCTCGAAATCTCGATCGTGGAAAACAAACGACACGCTTTATCTTTGTCACGCGAGAACAACACGGTTGCAAACAGAACACGGCGTTAATTCGACCCCCGAACGGAGGAGCGTTGTCGTGCCTTATCACGAATCGGAAATCAATCGTTCATGCCAGCCTCGTCCTTTGCACGGCGGAATGACCTTTACCCGTGCGTCGATAACGAGGGACGTGTATAATCATCGGTCCGGTTAGCCGACGCTTTATTTCGCGCCCTTAGCCGGCTCGTTGCTTCGGTTACGCCCCAGGATGCACGTAGACCAGAATGCCTCTTGCACCCTCTTGCGCGTCTTTGACGTCGTCGTCGCCGTTCGCCTCCGCGGTTTTACGCGATTACACCGCATTAGGGGCTGTTTACATGGACCCTGTGAGCCAGCCGGAATCCCTGCGGCAGAGAGGCCGGGCCGAGATATCGGGGAGGGACAAGGGTTGAAATGTTTCAGCCAGAAAGTGCAAGTAATTAATGAGACGCGATGTCTTATCGACCGGTTAATTAAATGTTTTCGCTGGATTTAGAGGGGAGAGTGGCTTCTTGGGTACTGTTTCGAGCCGTTGACAAGCTACCTCGTCTTGCTCGTGGATTCGTGTTAAGTATGGAGCTTTTGTGGGTAGTCGTTGTTGTAAATAATGGGGCATCCGGATCTTTTATTTCTTTAGTGGTTAGCGAATAGTGGAAATTCGAATTTCCACCAGTAATACTTTGTTCTGGTGTGGTGGTGTAATGGTTCTATCTGACAGGAGCTACGTGGTTCGTAGCTTTAACTAGTGTTCGTTGTTGAATATTATGGATTGCCAAATATTAAAATTTTAAATTGTATAATAGATTTTAAATGGAGGAAGTTTTGGCACTTGCAAAATATTAATTCTATTATTAAGTTTGCTAATAGTAGTTTGTCATGATGTAGGTAATGGTACCATGTGATTGGCTACATCTTATTCGAAGCTTTATATTATATATTGTAGATTTAACAAGTATTCGTTGTTGAATATTATAGATTGCCAAATATTAAAATTTTTAGTTGTATAATAGATTTTAAATAGAGGAAATTTTGGCACTTGCAAAATATTAATTCTGTTATTAAGTTTGCTAATAGTATTTTATCATGATATAGGTAATGATACCATGTGATGGGCTACATCTTGTTCATGTCATACATCGTAAATTTAACAATTGTTGAATATTATAAATGGCCAAATATTAAAATTTTTAATTGCATAGCAGATTTTAGATGGAGGAAATTTTAGCACTTGCAAAATATTAATTCTGTTATTAAGTTTGCTAATAATATTTTGCTGTGATGTAGGTAATAGTACCACTTAACAGTGTACTTATTCGTGGCTTTGTATTAAATATATAATTAAAATAAATAAATTACAGAATATTTTTAAATGATTTTTACTTGTATAATAATCTATAAATAATGAAAGTCGCGATATTTTTAAAGTATCAGTTTATTATTAATTTTAATATTTCTACTTTGCTATGATATAGTAGCCACTTAAAATTCGAGTATCTATTACAGGATATGAAAAATTTCGATTACAATCTGAATATAACCAAAGTTACAATATTTTCAAAGTACTAATTATATTTCTGGATTAACTAATAATGTTTCACTACGACATAACGATTCCTTAAAAATTTTCCTTCAAATTCTCCCATTCGGTGTAATATGTAAATTAAATCCAGCATCCTTTGATAACCAATATATCGAAAAACCTATACATCTGAAACCTAATTTCCTAGACCAAACATTAACAGGCTAGTTTCGAGTTAATCACACAGGTCTAACAAAAGCGTAATTAGAATAAAGTACACGTGCAATTTGAAGCTTCTGCGTTATCGCGAATTCGAACAATTGTGCATCCATGTAGGCCAGAACTCGTATAGGTGGCAATCTGTATCATCGAGGGTCCTATCAATCAAGAACCAGTGCAATTAGAGAACCAAGCAATGCTGAATCTGTACAGTAGCCAGCTCGCATAGTCAGGAAACCGAATAATTTGGAACATGCGCAATCGAAAATTCGAGTAACCGGAAACCCTTTCAATTCAATACGCGTTTAGAACGAACTAGGAAAGTCGACAAGAGATCTACACGTTTGGGAAATTGAACAGCCCAAAACCCGTTCGATCGGAAACCCGATCGATAGACCGCCGGGATTTATGTAACTCGAGCAGATGGAGAAACTCTTTTCAATGGAAATGTATACATTCGAGAGTGGTTCAAAAGAGGATCTGCACGGTCAAAAATTTGTGAAGTTGCAAATCCTTATGCTTCATGGCGTGAAATATCGTATGATCGAGTGGTTATGCAGTTTACACTTTGACAACGAAGCAGTTGTACCAGAGTGTTAGAGAACAGTCAGTTTAAATTTCTACTTTCAGAATTATTGTACAGTTGAGCTGTTAACAGGTTAAATTGGATTAGTTCCAGTTTCCGAATGTTTTAAAATTTTAATTTCAAAGTATTGAATAACTGAAGCTTAACTTTTATATTTAAAATAAATTTCGAAATTTTTATTTTGTGCGGATAAGTAATTTGGCAAATTGACAGTTCAAATAATGCAATTGTTTTAATAAATAAAAGATAAAAATAAAGAATTATCTGTTAGTAGTTAATCAGTGATATTTTCTTGTATTTATTAGAATTGTTTACCATATATTTTTATTTTTTATTTTTGCTTTAGAAAAATTGTATGGTAACGAGTGCAATTGTTTTATGATCAGATCTAATATATTTAAACAGCAGAATATTTAATTAAATAAGGAGTATATTAGAAAAATTGTTGCTTGCATTTTAAACCGAGATATTATCTACAAATAGAGTTGTAAATGTATTTGTAACTCGACACAATATTAATATTTCTGAATGTCCAACTGGCTATTCATAATACCATTTGGCATGTGGCCCAACGCAACTTTGATACTTCTGAAATGACTAATTGACTATTTAAAATACAGTTTTGTATAATGTGGTATTTTATATCACCGTCTTAAACGATGGTCATAAATTATAATCTTAAACTGTAATAGCATTCATTCATATCAGTTAAATGCAAATCAATTATAATTATATTCATTATTTCGAATTTTGTCATTTTCTGTGTTCCCAATGTAGGTATCTTAACTTTCTCAGAAATTTAATAAATAAAACTGTCATATGTCCAAGATTTTCATAATATTTTTGAGTAATGAATATATTTGTAAGCAAAAGAAGCAAATTAAAATTGGTTTCAATTGGAATTCATAGTTGCAAACCATTTTCTTCTGTATCGCGATCGATAATGTTAGAGACCCATTCTGTATTTTTCGAAAAATTCTCCTGACCATTTCTTTTCTATAAATTTCTCTTTTCTCTTTTCCAGCCATCGCCCAGGCCGGAAAAGGTTGACCGCGTGGTAATCGATGGCCACGTGATACCCAACCACGTCCTCTTCACGACACCGACGCCTCACAATGTCCCTTATGAGACCCTAACGTTCACAGATAACGTCAAGGTCACCGTTAGCTTCCTCAAGGAACACGATAAAGGTAAAACCCATTTTTCAAAATTAATTTCGATCAACTTTCGACGAATCTCTGTCATTGGAATTAATACTTTATTAGGATTTAAATAAGGGAAAACTTTTAAGTGACGTTTCCATGAATTCTGATGAGCACAGCGTAGGTATTAATATCATAAATGAAGAACGACGTGAAAAGCCAATTTGCTTGAATTAAATCGCGTAAATTCTCGAACGTTCCCATTCATCTTTTTATTAAATACTAAAATTCAAGTAGCCTTTATCTTTTCACTCTTAAAAACAGCCCAGTACATATAAAGTTATATTACCCTCTTGACATCTTCGGTTATCTTTACTACCTGTTATATTCTTGGATTATCTCGTGCTCGCGAAGAATATTCAATTTTGACAAGTCTTGACTGAAGAAATTTTTTGAAGAACTGGAAATAGAATTCTGCAATTTTTTGAAGCTATTTTTCAAAGCTTCGTTCCTCGAATATTTATATTATTAAATTATTGTAATTATTGCGATAAATATTATACTATTGTAGTAACTAGTACTGTTATTATTCTATAATATGTTAGAAATCATTAAAAATTACGAAATGTTTATCTAAAAAACTTTTCTCTAGTTCCAGTAGTTTCCAGGATAACGTCAGAGAAATTAAAATTTCGGAGGGTAGTTTCATCCCCTAGACTTGAATTACAGTTGAATTACAGTTAAAAGACTGTATACCTTTTACTTCATATTTCATCATGAATCTTTAAAGTTTCATGGAAATGACATATCAAACGTTAAATGTTAAATATCATTACAGCATATCAATAAAAATATTACTATTATTATCATATAGTATTTACATATTTCATATTTATATTCACATATACGTTTCAATTTTCTATTATCACTAATTTCTCATTATCATCGTCGCACAATATTAATTTCCAGCTAATAACAATCACTTATCGCTTTAATTAAACTCAATCCAGTATCCTATTTTAATTTAATCGAATTATATAATTACTACCACTACAAATTCCATTATAACTATCAATCTCTCTCAATTCTTCATTCGTCCAGAATCAGGATAATCAATTACACGATCAAAATTACGAACGAACTTAATCGAAAGTTGAGTCGTTTCAGGATTATA
>NW_016912293.1:666864-732202 GCF_001483705.2 Eufriesea mexicana
AGGGAAAATACCATTTCTGTACTTATTGTTGAATAAAGTATACTAAAATCAATTTCTTTTTTTATGAGGTATAGTTGAAGGAACATTACAAATTCAAAAATTTAACAGAGATCATATTACGAAAATTTAAATTACCTATAAATAATTTTAAAATATTATACACCATTTTTACAAATTTTAAAATATTTATGTAGCCATTATCTATTAATCCTTTGCATAGCAATGACGAGTCCAACTCGTCACGAATTCTTCGTGTCAAATTTCACGATTATAAGACTATACTTTTTACTAAGTTTCTACTACAAAATTTCACAAATTTCAACACGTACAAAACTCGAAAAATTTCTAAAAATTTCACCCAATTTTGTCACGAATGGAATAGTTAAATAGCAATTAAATACAATTACAAATACACGTACAATTTTTCTTAACACTAGAACTACCGATCTTTAATGTGTACCTAACTATAACATGCACAGATTATAGTAATTTCAGCGATACGATGAATATGGGATGAATATATTGATTACAGTTCTTTCTTAATACGAGTTGATACCAATTTTATTCTTAAAGCAGGTGTATGTGTTCGGTGATTGCAAAAAGTTCTGAGAATTTGAGATTTTCAAAAAGGAAAATTCTGGGACCAGTCATTTTCACTGGATTGATAGTTCTAGTGTTAATTAAGTCGTTGTGCAAGTAATTATTAATTAATGACAGCAATTATTCACCTTTGAATTTATCCCAGCAACCATTCTAATTTCGCAATCAAACTCATTATGTCGATTCCAAAGCAAACCATTCTTGGAAGCATAATGCGTACTTCTGATCGATAATTGGAAACGTTATTTTCAGTTTACGTGCAATCGAATACCCTAGTTGGCGACGCTGGTCATCCTACTGGAGTCGTGTTGGCAGAAATAATTAAAGCGAACATCCCCGTGCGCAATGGCGTGGTCCACTTGATTCAACGACCTCTTATGGTTGTCGATACCACGGTGAAGGACTTCCTCGAGGTCAGTGCTTGATTGGTCTTCCCTTTTTTCATCTCTTTTTCTTTTTAATTCTTTGTATCGTATATTTCTCTCTTTTTTCCTTCATTAGTGGTAGATAATCAAACACAGCGACAATCGGTCCCACGAACGGACCGAAACGACTGTGTGAATCGTACGACGATAACGTGTCTTACTACCGCATCTTCGTCATCTATTCATCATCTGTTCATCATCTATTCACCATTGTCTGCCGCAAACAATCACGGTTACTTCCGATGTGAATTCGTTAAACGCCTCGGCGCGGATCAATCCGTCGCGAATTAATCGGGATCGACAGGGACAAGCTCGAAAGGCGATCTTTTGTTCGAAAGGGGTCGATCGAACGAGAGGAAAACGTGAATATTAATTTCGGATCGAATCATTACCCTCTACCCAATTGTTCTAAAAAGTAAATTTCTTAAAAAGAATTTTAAAAATAATACACGGCATTTTATATTCTTCCTCCAATAATTATAACATAAATATTCACAGTGAGGTGATTAATCACTCGTTCATAAAATCTCTAAAAGAATAATTAAAACTCGCATAAATCTCCGAATCACGCGCTACATCGCTGTATCTCTAAAAGACAATTAAATCTCGCGATCTCTCGAATTAAATAACTTTAATAAATCTCGCGTGGATCTGCGATAAAATAATTCCGGGATGATGGAGAAAATTTCTTTTAGAAACGTACGAGAGACGCGAGATTGATCCTCGAACTGTTCGATAGGTCGAGGTATACTCGCGGCGAAATTTCAAACGTGGGGGTTGTTTAAGGTGCTAGTTTATAAGTGACTGGCGATGCATTTATCGCATTGTGCGTTCGAAACTGGCGGGCCGAGGAAAGGACGACGGTGAGTTTGCCCCATTGTCGTGGACGTTATTTCGCGAGTTCCTTTTGATATCTGTATGAAAGCTTTCTTAAACTATCCCCGGTCGAAACGTTGGTATTCTTCGCTTCCAGACCGCCGCCACCCTCCCACTTTTCCGCCTTTCAAAAGCCTTCGATCTCAATGGATTTGGCTTTGTTCGAGACGGCCTGCGGCGTTCTGGCCATGTCGAGACGCTAAAAGTTTAATCACCTATCAATAATTTAGATTTCTCCACGGTGTAATTCAACTTCCCTTCGACGTGTATCGGTGCGGCGGGTATTGTGAACTGTGGACTGAACGGCGGGTGTTATGAAACGTTATCGCGGATTTCTGGATTTTCGAGATAATTAAGAGGGAATTTTAATGGGTTATTTCGGCAGAGATATTTTGCGTAATTTCGTTCGGTTGGATTCAGCGCAATGGTTCAGGCTATACGCAGTCGGCCTTTATAAATTTGTTTTAAAATATGTTATAACGCAGTTATTATAATTGAGTGAATTTTTAATGAATAGTAGCCAACAATTTGCAATTATAGTATGTAAAGTAAGTTGAATTACGTAGGTCCTAAAAATTTGCTTCTGCCTTAATCACTGGTCCCCGGATAATTTGAAAACGAAATTTATGGCCGCTAAATAAATTATCGCCTATATTTAAATTTTCTACACGAACAGATAGCTGTGGTAAAATATTCGGTGATTTAGGTTCGGATATTTAATCGTATTTTTGTCACTTTGCGACTGTTCTAATGTAATTTGTTTGAAAACGTACTCAATTGTAAGTAATCTTTCATTACCCAAACAATTTTGATGTAATGGAAGAATTTATTAAATTTTATGACAGTATGATGCAAATAAATTCCTCCCTTTTTAAGCATATAATAACACAAAATTTACTAACGTGATTTTTATTTTTTGGTAATTTTCTTTCTAGCAAATTATAATATTTCTAAAATAGATTACCTTTCTTATTCAAGCCTCCTCTATCTCTCCCTCTTTCTCATCTAAAAATATATTAGGATTTTTGTAAAAGAAATTATTTAATATTGACAGTATGGTGCAAATAAATTCCTCCCTTTTTAATTATACAATAACACAAAATTTACTAATGTGATTTTTATTTTTTGGTAGTCTTTTTTCTAGGAAATTACAGTATTTTTAAAATATTACCTAAATCTTCTTATTCAAGCCCCCTTTATCTCTCCCTCTTTCTAATTTAGAAATATATTAGGATTTTTGTAAAAGAAATTATTAAATATTATGGCAATATGGTGCAAATAAGCTCCTCTCTTTTTAATTATATAAGAACACAAAATTTACTAATGTGATTTTTATTTTTTGGTAGTTTTCTTCCTAGCAAATTACAATATTTCTAAAATAGATTACTCTTCTTATTCAAGCTTCTACTATTGCTCCCTCCTTTTACTTAATAGCCACACCGTAGAATTTTCGTAAAACAATTCAATGTATTTAACTTATATATTATAACCGTATTAACTAGAATCATAAAATGACTAAAAATACGATGAAATATCCATTCAAAAACAGTTTCCTGACATTGTGCAGAAATTGAAACTCGCCAATAAAGCATCACTGACTTCTCAAAGGCAGACGTAAAGGATCACCTATCTGTCTGATAGGGTCACCTACCTCTCTGACCCTAGGAAGCTCGAAGAACGCGAGATTTAAATACGTTTGACGGGGAAAAAGCAGAAGCATCGATCGGTAACAGTAGAACCCAAGTGGGAAAGCCCCGCTAACAAGAACTCCCATGACAAATGCCGGTCGATGCATTGCGCGGCAGGCCAGGATTTCGGAGTAACAGTCCATCAAATTTCGCGCAATAACGATTACCCCATTCGGTTTGAGTGATGTGGCTTTCGTGGCTACGTAACATGTGTCAAAATATATGTACACAACCGTCGCAACTGGCAGTGATTACACGTTCGCGTTGTATTACATCGTATCTATAGAGCGGGTCTAGATCCTTTGACATCGTGCTGTACACTGTGCATCGTGCCCCGCGCCATATCACGTTCGGTGTGTACGAATCGCCATCGCGAATACTAATGCCCCTCTAATCTAATGCATCGCACAGTCGGAATCCGCGATAAACGTCACGATGGAAACGAGAACGAAAGAGTGACATCGATCTTCGACCCTTTGCGCGCGAATCCAATCGAACCTGGGTCTTCTTTGTCCTATGGTAGCAGTTAAAAGGGTGCTGGTGAAGGATTTAGAAAATAATATGAATGATTAACGATTATAACAATTTTAATATAGTACTTTAACCCTTTGCACTCACAATCAGTGATCTTTTCGTTACAGAAACATAGCAATTCGAAGACTTCCTACCATAAGGTCGACGATATTTTTAACCCTTTGCACTCGAGAGGTGCCCTTCAGTTGCCATTTGATAAAGTTTCGAAGCTCCATATTCATAAATATGTCAAATTTCAGATAATGAAACAGTGTGCGAGGTATCGAAATCAAATAGTTCTACGTGTTAATTATCATACGATTTCTTATTCCTGCTCAGAAAAATATCGTCAGTTTTGTAACAGAAAATATTTAAACTCATATCCTTCTTTAGCCAAAAAATCGTCGAGTGCAAAGGGTTAAAACGGTAAATAAGAAATCGTATACAATTTAAGATACAGAATTATTTTACGTCGATATTCCACGCGTCATTGGGCAATTTTGAATTTGATATATTAATTAATAACGATCTTTAGAATCTGATTAAATGGCGACCGAGAGTCGCTTCTCGAGTGCAAGGGGTTAATATAGTACTTTAATTTTAATATAGTAATAATCAGACTTGTAGTCAGTTTAATTATTTATTTTTAGCTCATTCTAGTCTTTATTAAAATTGGAATTAAATATTTTTGTATTTAAAAGAAGTAAAATAATGATTTATGAAATCTCTATTTTTAAAGATAAACGATTTTTATTGGTAGATAATTGATAATCTATTTTTCTGGAATTTTAATAATTATTTTTTGTGAAATCTTGTTATAATGAATTTTATAATTTTTAATTCAATTTTTATCGAATAGTATTACTCGTATAATGAATAATCTTTTAATTTTGCATACGTGTAAGTGGCTATAGAAAATCGAACGATGAGTAAAAGTTTTTCAAGGGTAAATGGTTAGTCTGTAGAGATCATCGAATTTTTCAAGTCCCAAATATATTTTCTATTTCTTAAGAAGAAAACAGGTATCTTGACAACAGCTTCTTTACGTTCTTTTAAACACGTTATTCAAATCAGATTTAAGTATTTCATAGTATTTCATAAATTTACATTTTATTCTCGTTTATCCACTAGTATTTGGTAATCTACTGATAGATTATGTAAGTTTGATGTAAACTGTGTAATTCACTCTGTTTAAAGCTTCATTGCTATTCTGTAATAATTACCTAAGGGTAGAATAAGGCACGTAAAGTGTAACACGTGAATAATTTTGTAAAATACAAGTAGCGATAAAAAATATTAAATAATTAAATTAAATAAATTCGAGGTCTTTACTTTGTACATTAATCCTACGTAAATGTAATTGAATGAATGTACAAGGAAGTAATTAAATATGGAATCTAATTCAATTCGTTTATACGCGAATAATGTTTGTTTATATCAAATTTATAACGTATTCGAATATATACATTCTCATTTATAAAAGAGTTAGCAACTTCGAAATCAGCCTGACATTTTCCTACATAAAATTGCAATTATTCTCTCGAAGCACATTAACTTTACTTATTTAAATTTTCCAATATTACCAATATCCATGGAAATATTCAATTGTCACGCATTACGTGCTTCAGCCTCGTATATAACTGTTATTTTCGTGGGAAAGTAAAAAGTTTATCGTGCCAGAGTGTAATATAACGTACTGTGACTGGTAATTCGAGAAATTACTGTTCTTTGATCGCCTGGTGGTATCGCTTCTGCGCTTAAAATTCCATTATAATATTTACAAGCGAAATTTCCAAGTTGTTTGTACAATAAATTTTGTTACTGCCTTCGTGGTCGTAATATCAAACCCCTTGCCGGCATAAAATTGAATCATGAGGTTATTTGCGTTTGGAAACTCCGTTATGATTTTTGTTCTGTGTCGTTGCGCCTGTCTCTGTTCCACGCTGTTGCAGTAGTTCGGAAGAAACTCTTGGAACTAGGTCCGAAGAAAAATTAGCTTAACCTGATTTAGAGATAAATTCAGTTTCGGTGTTTCCACTGGTTACTTTAAAAACAAAATGAAGAAAAATGCGAATCTTGGAGTAAGACTGATTGCATACCGGGAAACTACGAGCTCATAACTTGCGTGGACGTGGAGCTAATTTAACTCTGAGATTTGTTCCTTCTATAATTAATTAAACAGTGCAGAAAACTTTGGTAAAATGCGACTTTTTCGAATCGAGATAAAGAAAGTATACAATATACGAATATTTATTGAAATTAGATAGTTTATTGTCTTTCTCTATTTTCTCTATTTTCTCTATTTTCTCTTTTTCTTAAAATCGAAGTAACTACTTCAAATCTTAACTTATGATAGTAATTTCATAACAGGGAATTAAAGATTTCTAAGAAAAATAATTATTACGCACTACCTTTTCGATAGTAAGAATTTTAATAGAATTTTTAATAGAATTTTCGATATTTATACTAACATTTTTTCAGTTATTTTAATATTGAACAGTCTTTAATCGAATTAATTAATTAAACAGTACAGAAAACTCTGATGAAATACGTCTTTTTTGAATCGAGATAAAGAAAATATACAATATACGAATATCTATTAAAATTAAATAATTTATTGTCTTTCTTTATTTTCTTTATTTTCTCTTTTTCTTCAAATCAGAGAGACTACTTCCAGTCTTATCTTGCAATAGTAATTTTGTAACAGAGAATTAAAAATTTCTGAGAAAAATAATTATTGCTAACTACCTTCTCGATAGTACGAATTTTAATAGAATAATTCAATTTTTAATAAAATTTTCGATATTTATACTAAAATTTTTTCAGTTTTATTTTAACATCGAACAGTCTCCAACAGAATTAAACTCGTCCTGTATATTTCATCGCGAAATATTTAATAAAATAAATTTTTCCTCTAATCAAGGATATTTTTGCGAAATTGGCCTCGATAAATACCAACAATTAAACATTTTGGAAATACATGGGTAATTAACGGTACCTTCATGCTGTACACAATCGCTGTATCGAATTGTATTCCTATTGGATTACCGACGCAATGGAGAATTTCATATATCGTCATGAACGTTTCAACGATACGTGTATTTTTCCAATTCTTTTTTCCTCTTTCTTTTTTCGGTTTTCTGACCATATACCGTTTGGAAACAGTTCTCTGGAAGTGACTTCGTTTAATTTCGTACAGGTGTTTTAAAATACTACGATAGTTTACTAAAGCATCGCGCTGCACGCGTTCCTGTTATTCGATTACGAACAGTTATCGATAGCAACCGCCATGCTGTTTTAAACTTCTACGTGACAAGTTTTCCGATCGGAAAATACTACACATGGTGAAAGTAACCATAGCGAATTTTCCACGTGTCCGCGATGTATTTTTGTAACACATTTCGAAAGTTCTGTTTTAATTCAAATTCCACCGAGTCATTTATTTTCATCGAAATTCTCTACTTACTCGCGCAACGCGTATTTTATTAACTTCTTAATATCATGGGCTGGATATTTTAGAAGAATTTTATCGGTATCTTCGAACACTTCTTAAGTTAGTCTGAAGGAATAGTTAGTCTTCTTCTTCTTACAGGAAGTTTCTGTTTGCCCTGCAAAAGTCTGTTCCTCGAGTTTAAATATGGAAGATGGGAAATTGATCCTCGCGAAATAATAAATCTTCTTCGTCGGTGGAAAAACCGAATAAAATTTCAAGTAAAATAGATTTCTGAAAATTCGAAACATTTTTCGCGTCATTTACACGTTTTATCCTGGAGAAAATAAATTCAGTGGAAGCTCCTGCTTCTATAAGGTAAAACGAATATTTTCCAAATTAAATTTCACGTTAAACGAATTTTTAAAAATTCGAAATTTATCGTATATTATATACACATTTTATTTTCCAATGAAAAATAAAAGAAATATAAAGTCTAAAAAATGTGTAATTATTTTTGATGAAAATTATTCAAAAATGTTCGTTCAATCGCAGTGTCGTTGGAATTATTTCCGAGCACGATACCTATTCCTGACGCAAATGCTTATTATTCCAATCCGAAGATATTATGAAAACTGTTGGTTTAAAAATCTATTCCCAGCTTCCAAACAAAAATCCTCCAAATCGTTCAAGCCCGACTCGATATTCCCAGTATTTTTGCATGAGAATCACCTTGCCGCGTGGTAGGTTGCTAGAAAATCCAGCGATTCGCGTGCAAATTTAACAAATTCATTCCTAAACGAGTCACATACAGGCGCAACCCCTTGACGACAACGATCCTCCCAGCGATTCGAATCGAACGAATCTCGTATTTTCCCCTAAAACGTTCGCAGATATCGGGTTAACGCTATCAATTCGCGACGACTGCAAGAGCATCGAGGCCCCGTTTACAAGATAAGCCAACTGGTGTGCACGTTCTCGAAGAGGCACGAGCGGAAATGAGGGGGAAGAGCTGTGCTTTACGAAGCTCGTAAAGATTCTATCCACGACACCGTGACGCCAGACGTCTTGTCGTAACGATTCTAATCTCGGCTTTTATTATTATGCCACTCGGTCGGTGGATCGTTGAGTGACGCGTGATAATACGTTCAATGATTGTGTCGGGGGTCCAGCTGGAATAATCTTCGGATTTCAGAGGTAAACGAAAAAAATTGCGAATCGATACCTTTGAAATTGTTGCTTTACGAACGATGGATAGATTTTGGATTCAATTCCTTGGACGGTTTAATTTTCGACAAGATTGAAAACGACGTTGGGATTCGAGTTCCTTTTTTGAACAATTTTAACAGATTTTTTGGGGACACCCTGTATAGTCTGTCATCTTTACAGCATCAATGATCTCTTTGATATTTATTCTTCGAAATTGTGGAATTATTCCAGCAAATACAATGTATCGATATGTCGTATAGTTAATTTCGTTGAAGTTAAATACAATTTATGAATCACCCTGTACAGTCCTATATAGTTCATCAACTGGAGAACTTCCATGATGTTTTTCTTGTATTTATTTTTCGAAGTCTTGAAATTATTCCAGTGAATCCTGTGCATCGATGCTTCGTTTAATCGTTTTGGTTAACGTTAATTTGATTTATGAATCACCCTGTATAATCTATCGTCTCTGCAGCATCTACAATATTTTTCTTCTATCTTCCTCGTTTATTTTTCAAAGTCTCGAAATTATTCCTGCACTTCCTATGCATCGATGCAACCTTTGATCACTTTGGTTAGCGATAACCTGATTTATGAATCATCCTGCATAATCTATGGTCTCTACAGCATCTGTAATATTTTTCTCGTTCATTTCTCGGAGTCGTGAAATTATTCCTGCAAATTCAGTGCATCGATTCATCGTTTACCCAATTTCGTTAATGCTAATACAACTTATGGATCACTCTGTGTAGTCCTATATAGTCCATCACCTAGAGAATCTCCCTTGATGTGTCTTTTATTCATTTTTCGAAATCTTGAAATTATTCCAGTGAATCCTATATATCGATGCATCGTTTAATCACTTTGGTTAGCGTTAACTTGATTTATGATATATGTATAATCTATCGTTATTGCAGGATCTGTAATATTTTTCGAAATCCTGAAATTATTCCTGCAAATTCAGTGTATCGATGCATCGTTTAACCAATTTCGTTAACGCTGACACAACGTATGGATCACCCTATATGCTCTACCATCTCTACAGCATCTGCAATGTCTTCCACATTTATTTTTCCTAGTCGTGTACTTATCTGAGTAAATTCGACGTATCGATGCGTCGTT
The DNA here is from genome assembly GCF_001483705.2 of Eufriesea mexicana. Classification (NCBI taxonomy): domain Eukaryota; kingdom Metazoa; phylum Arthropoda; class Insecta; order Hymenoptera; family Apidae; genus Eufriesea; species Eufriesea mexicana. The sequence goes on from NW_016912293.1 coordinate 676,728, forward strand.
TAACCAATCTCGTTGACGTTAATGCAACTTATGGATCACCCTGTATCGTTTCCGCAGTGTCCACGACGTTTTCCCCATTTATTTTGCAAAATCGTCGAATTATCGCGGCGAATTCTACGTATCGATGCATCGTTTAGCCAATTTCGTTAACGTTAACGGTTTATTCGCCAGGTAATCCTCCAGATTCCCTCTTTCCTTTCGTCTCCCATTTCTCCGTCAGGCTGCGCGCACGCTACTCACCGAGAGATCGTGTGTACCTTTGTACTTCCTTGCTAAATCGGATTACAGTCTCGTGTCGCGCCTCGTGTACACTGTAAAAACGAGTTAATAGCAAAGACGAGCTAACATCCACGCTCCTTTCCCTCCCCGGGGAACACGTCTAAATCCTGCGTTCGCGCTCTTGATCTCCGGATTCTACTGCGACAGAGTTATTGGAGCTTGTCGCAAGGCGGAAACAGATCGTGCTCTATCGTTTAACGTAGTCTCTTGCCCTTTGACTGCATCACGCTACGTCCGGGCGTTATTAAACCGGAGTTACTACTAAGGCAATTAGAACGACGGATTCTCTGTCGCGATCACGCCGAGGATGCGTGTTCGAATTAGCTCGTTATTGCTTTCACGGTTTCTTCGTTGTCTCGAGGTAGCTTGGCAACTCGAGCATCTCTAGAATGTTACCTTTGATGATTAACTCTCGTTCTGCGTTTCTTAGATTTTACCCGACAGTCTCGGAAGCACGAATTTTAGAAATAGTTTGAAAAACTTGGAAATCCTCAGGAAATTTCGAATTCGAGTATCGAGAATTCAAAAAATTTTAATCGAATCTCTTTCTAGTTATTTATCTCGCGAAATACGAACTCGATACTGTATGATAGTGATAAGAAACTTGGAGATAATAATTGTTAATGAGAATTTCGTAATTTTAATTTTCTTCACCCAAATATTTGATTAAAGAATAATACCAGTAATATCAAAATTTAATTCGCAAGTATTAATGTTTTAAAAAATGATGTAGAATACTTAATTGAGAATATTTTAACGAACAATGCTAATTCATGTGAAATTTAATAACAATATAATAACATAATAATTAATAATAATTAAAATCGGCATTACGATGAACCACATCACCGAATAAATACATACGACGAATGAAATTAAAAAGCATATTTAATTACTCCTGTACCTCGATAAAAATCAACACTAATTTTACCAAAAAATCGGTTAAACATTTTCAACAACAGCGAAAATAAAAATATCAAGAAATCTAGAAACTAAGAAATCGATTCATTCGAGATATCCTGCCCATTCGAGATTCAGCTTCCTGCAATTTCAATAATCCTTTTATTAATTTTGTAAGCCGAAGAACACGATGAATTACATCACTGAATAAATACATACGACGAATGAAATTAAAAAACATATTTAATTACTCCTGTACCTGGATAAAAATCAGCACTAATTTCACCAAAATTGGTTAAACATTTTCAACAACAGCGAAGATAAAAATGTCGAAAAATCTACAAACTAAAAGATCGATTCATTCGAGATACTCTACCCATTCGAGATTCCGCTTCCCTCAATTTCAATAATCCTTTTATTAATTTTGCAAGCCGAAGAACAAGTCGAATTAGCTTCCTTTATGAATACCAAAGATTACTAAATGAATTCCGCGGCCCTTAATTGCCTGGCCATTGTAATTACATCCGTACAAAGTTTTTGCCCCGATTTTCTTGCCGGACCCAGAGTTACAGAACCTGTTCCACGGTCCTTTGAATTTAAATTACACGTAACCCGTTGTGCCCCACGAACCGAAAGATCCGACTGTTAAAGCTGATAATTGACGTTTCGCTTAAACCACTCGTCTCCCCAGTGTAATACCACCGACTTCCGGGCTTGTAACAAAGAAATTACCTTAATCCGCTTTTTCCGCGTTTCGCAATTTCAAGGCGAGATAAACGTTCCATCCGCGTTAATTCCCCCCTCCGTACCCCCGCCGCCGTGTAATACAATTATCGCTGATTTAATTCTCGATAAACAAAGAATACCAGTACGTAATAATAATTAAACGAATTATCCGTGACACTTGGCAACGGTACGATGCCCATAGATCGAGGGAAGCCTTTCGAGCTTAAACCTGCTGAAATTCCCAGTCCCATTCGCCTCGTTTCGAACAGCCAATCGAGTACCGAGTAATATTAACTTGTAGCGGCAGCGTATTCCATTAATACCTTCATTCACTTTTGCTTTATTGGAAATGGATCATCGCGAGGGACGATAACGATCTCCGGTCGGAAGGACGGGGAAGAAGCGTGAAATTCCGCTGGCGTGCGCTAACGATCGTCTCGATACCGATTCGCGATCGATTAAATGCAGACTGACGACGGGACAAATTATCATCGACGAGCGCGAAATGGGAAAGTTTTATTTCTTTCTCCCCCTCTTTTCGCGTAGAGATCGAAATAAAAATCGGGAGGAAAATCGCCGGTCCATTTCCAATCTCATACTCATCCTCGACACACTCTCGTCGCGATCGTTCATACTCATCGTGTACCATCGACAGAAATCGACCCGTGGCCACAATGATCGTCATCGGCCACAAAAACTATCACGCGTGATCGTAACGCACGTCATGTACGATATCATGTGTATACATATATGTGTTTATATAACCGTGTGTATATAATATATACGTATCATATATATCTATATACACAAACGTTTTACACAGGACAGCGAATGGAATGTTCACGAGACAGCTGTCATCACATGCGATATATCGATTGTTCTTCAGCAATGATCCTCGGCACGTCTCGCCTACTGTCTGCACCAGATCCTCCCGGACCGGACATTGGATCAAAGGAATTCTCGCCGAGCTCACCTCTGACTCGCGCGATATTTCGCGACTCGTTCTTTGATCCAATCACGGCCCACTATCTGTGTTGTGTATTTGTGCCCCGAAGCCCCCTGCCCCGCAGCGACGCGACGCCGCGATTCCGCGGACCCCTCTCTGTATCCGCTGTCAAAGAGACGCGGCGGAGGCCAAGGGACGAGATGCGGAGGACCTTGGTCTTTCGCGAGGTATCGGAGTCGCGTCGCTTCAGAAGGGACGACGTACTAATCACTTACTTTCAGGTTCACTCGAAATCGGCATTGAGACAAGCAGAAAGACTCGAATGAGAAAGAATGTTGAAATATGAAAGAACAGCCAAAACACACAGTAACGATTTGGTGTGTAGGGGAGCACAGAAAACCCCGTGTTCTGCCGTCACTGCACCCTGCCTCGTGTGTTTCACTGCAGATCTCTCGCCTCTGCTCGCAATATTCACCCTGTTTCTGTTAGATTTTTCACTATGCCCCACCCTATGCCCCCAACTTCTCTGCAGACCTACAGACTGTGCTCTCTCGCCTTTCGTTCACGCATCTTTGAACGAGGGACATATTCCGACATGTGTATGCGCGCCGACACAATTATACATTTACTTGTACAGGGTGATTGCAGCCGTGCGCACGGGCACACGGAGAGGATGTCTGGGTTCCCGGCGTCGAGACTTCGTTTTCGACCACGCACTTCCGGGCTAGAATCCCGACGAATCACGGGATTGTTCGAGTTTTTCGAAGCGACTGGTATTTCGCCACTGGAGACAGGGGAATTGCGAATCCGCGGAATCTGGAATTTTGTGAAACGCAATTTGGACATTTTTATGCTTTCGTTCGAGGTTTGAGGGTGGTCGCTAAAATCCAAAAGTGATTCTGAAATTATCTGCGAATTGATTTTCGGATTTCTTCTTTTTAACTTATTATTTTAATTTCGAAATTTGAATATCACATTTTAACTCTTTGTGGCACAGGATTTCAGATAATAAAGTCCAAAAGTGTCTCTGAAAATATCTACGAATTGATTTTCGGATTTCTTCTTTTTAACTTATTATTTTAATTTGGGAATTTGAATATCACATTTTAACTCTTTGTGGCACGAGATTTCAGATAATAAAATAGGCCCATGTTGCATAGAAATTTTATTGTATTTTAAATGAAATAAAAATTGGTATATTTTTACTGATAAAGGAATTACATAATATAAAAGCATAAAACCAGGAAGAAAAAATGGTCGTGATAAACCTTCCGCTTGCAACAATTGATAAACCTGTACTACCATTTATAACATTTGTTGAAGGTATCACCAACTCCTTTACGTAAATAAGACGAAATATGAACCTATGCTCGTGCAGCTATTGCAATATTTCCAGGTAGGATTAAAAATTTCCCATCATGCATTACGGTGCATCAGAAAAGGTGGAACACTTTTAATCCCAGCGTGCCCCAAAGAGTTAATAGTAATATATGAAATATATATATAAAGTATATTCAAGAGACAAATTTTATTTATTTTATACAGTATAAAATTCTGGTAACAAATAGTGTTTTGCAAATGAACGAATAAATTAATCAGAGACTACGAATATTTTGCCAATATTTTTCAAATATTTTTCAAATATTCTTGTTACCTTTGATGCCGGTTTGAAAAATCCTGCCGCACTTTTAAGATAATACTTTTCTATATTTTTCACTCTCGCACGATGGATCACCTTATACGGTGCATTTCCAATTGTGCCTCGGTTTCCATAACAGATTTCGTAACAAAAAGAAGTCATTCAGCATGTATTTCAAAACGATTCGAGAGAAACTTGTTATCAAGTCACTCGATATTCTCGTTTATCAATTTCTCGTATTCTTGCGCGCGAACAAAAGGTATAATCGGTTTTAATTTTCACGAATCACTGCGCGCGAAATATTATCTCATTTAACAACAGCAGAAATTTACGGACAGCAAAATTTTTTATCCCGGTTCCTTTTTTTCTTTTTTTTTTTTTTATTGGGCTTCGATAAATAAATTCAATAGAAATATGTAACAATGTTGGAAAATCGACTGCCAGCGCGATTCTATTGGATTAACATCGCGCACTAGTCTGTCACGATGAATTTTGCTATCGATGAAAAAAATTGTAATGATTCAGATAGACTGTATTATTCGTGACGAAATTAATACAATTTCCACGTTTCGAAACCTTTTCCACTGTGTACAGGTTCATCCTTTACCTTTTTTTTTTTTTTTTTTTTTTTATTCAATGATATTTCTTTATTAATATCTGATAAATTAAATTCCTCGTGTATCGAGAAATTTCATTTCCTACAATTCGTGGAATAATTCAATATATTGTTTGACTTTCTCTATTTATTATATTGTATTTATAATCTTTAGTCAGGCGAAATGAATAAATAACTAAAATAAATTTAATTTTCTGTTATTTAATAATACTGTAATTTGATTAGAAAAAATTAACCTGTTATTTGGAAGCAGGGCCTATCTGGTAAAATTGCGTTTCACAATATTCCAAATTAAAACTCTTTTTTATTTATAAAACCATGAAATTTTGTTTTTAATATAGAATAAATGATTGTAAAAATACGATAATCGAAAAGGGGTCCATTTCGAAAAAATTTCTTCTTTTAAAAAAGGCCAAAATTGCTGTCAAAGGATTAGAGTCGGTATAATATTTAATTCATAAATAAATAAATATTTGTAAAAATATTTTCGATATCTACGATACCTTTGGTTTCACGCAAAGCACGATTAAAGTATTTAAATTATTTTTATGACTTAATTTAATTCGATAAATTCGATTATCAACGACATCCTTCCGTTGGTCCGTGCGCACGACGACGATAACTTTACCTTAAGTATTAACACGATTACAGTACACTTGTATATAGATACATACGAATTCCCCGTACACATGCTCACCGACTCGAGTCCATCTCCCACGGTCAGTAAAGGAAGCAACGAGATAGAACGAAAAGAAAAGCAAAAAAAAAATAAAAATATAAAAAAATAAAAACTGTTTTTCCCCGAATTTGCTTTTTATCTACTTTTAAAGAGTTGTTCACTTGTATCTTAGCGAGCATCCCATCTGAGCAGCTTTTAGAACTTTCGAAATCGTTTACGCCTGTGTACACTTTCTCGAGTTCCAAGGCTAACCTATACGATTTTTTTATTCAATTTCTTTTTACATGCATTTGCCACGAGGCTGTTGAGATTGTGTGCCCCCCTCGGTCGTATGTATTTGTATATATGAATACGGATCTATTTTTTAATTAACGAGGGCGGAAGTCGAACGTGGTCGATCGCGTGCCCACGTGCACGTGGATCAACGTCCAGTGGAATGTGCCAGAACGTCAATCCAATATGGCGACCTAACCTCTACGGCAAGGTAAATGACTGCAGAAGCGTTTGCAAGAAATATGATTTCGTCCGTGGCCACGTATAAAATGCTGCATTATTAATTTCACGCTGGCCAAAATTTACAGTCGACGATAAATTATTAATCGACCTGGAAGAGGAGTGGCGAGCACGGCCCTCGCACATTGTGATTCACACAAAGCCGCCGCGGAATTTCGACTGATTTATCGCGGAAAAGTTCGCGACTACGGGTCCAAGTCCTCTGAGTCGATAAAAAAACCAGATAGATCTGCGAGTGATTCGTTATATCCTCGTTCTTCTCCACCTTTTCATCGAAGATTGTTTTATTTCTCGCGGCGCTGCTGTATCGAATTCTAATTAGGCAGAGCTTGGCGCGAATTTTAACAGCGAAAATTTTGGATTTGGGATGGAAAATAATCATTTGAGCAATACTTGGGATTTGTAATTAGGAATTTATAGGAGTTGGACAAATTTTGAAGACTATGAGGAAAATTTACTGTTTTTACAGTGGATTATGGTTCGGTGGTTATGTTTTAGTTCAGTTTAGACGAAAATGATTTGATTATTAATCGTAGCCTTACTTTTAAAATTCTAAAGGATATTTGTCATTTCTCTGATGTTTGGTTTAGAATTCTGTCGAGAGTTTTGAATAATACAAACGTAATCAGGGAAAAGCAATGGTTTCATTTCGATTTTTAGCGATCGGAAGCGAAACCAGGAGATTTCGCGTTTATTTTCTTTTCATACGATATTCAAGCCATTTTTATGCAAAATTCGGAGATTCGAAAAATCCAGTCGACCACGACGATCGTTCTCGTCTCTGTGTCTTATACAAACAATCCTGTCAAGTGTAAAAATAAAGCCTCGCGACGGAATTCCTCTCGAAACTGGGAATAAACGACCGATGAGCCGAGCTGGGAACACCTTTATCAAGATTGGGACTGCATAAATTAGCTTTAGAGAAATAGGATTTTCCGCGTGAAAGGGAATCGGTAAACTTCCCGCTGAACTCGAAGAGCTTGTGATTCATATATTTCCTTGGGAAAATAAATCGCCGGAAAAATTCTAATTCTGTTTCAATATAAATTTCCCAATCGAAAATACAAGATATAATTATACGTGAATATACTGCAAATTGTACGGAAATATTTCATCTATCCATAATGGTAGCTAAAGAAATTCTAATAAAATTAGTTTTATATAAAAATAGCTACGGAAATCCTAATAAAATTCTGCAAGGTAAAATTAATTAAAAATTTTCGTGTTGCAGTCGTGGAGTAACGTAGGTAAAACTTTAAAACATAAAAAAGAAAAAAGAAATATAAGTAAAGCACTAAACTGTACAATCTTTGATGCAAATGAGTTTTAATTAAAATTTTTCTTTTTCACCAAGACTAATAAACGAGTTAAAATAACTCGTTTCGTATCTTTTGCTTTTACAAGTAACGAAATTGTGCAGTCAACAAAATTCATTTTAATAAAATTCGTTGATTTTTATTTAAACAGATTAATTAGTTTCATCTAAGACTGTAATTATTGATACTTATGTACTGTATATTTAGATACTCGTTAGGGGTCGACAATTTTAGTATTAAATTATATTTTGAATTATATATATACTTATACACTTATTTCATATCATACGTATATTACAACGAATACTGATTACTAATTAAAATTGATGATTTATTTTTATTTATTATTATGTAATCCTGTTCCACTTAATTTTATTTTTCCTACGTAACTTGGTGTATAATACTGTACCTTTCATTGTCTGCTGTATAGCTTTTCCTATTTTGTGTGTGCATATTTTGTATCACTTTATTAAAAAGGGCCTTTGCCCATAAGTTTCAGTAAATAAATAAATAAATAATCTTAAGTTCGATAGACTAAGAATCCAGGTATTTAATATTTTGAGCAACTAGAACAGTTCAAAAATAATTCTTCGAGAATTATTCTTCTAAAATTATTCTTCTAGAATTAAATAGAGAGGGAAAAGGAATTTTAATTTATTTTGTACACTTCGTTTCACTGAAGAGGCTAGATATTTCTCTGACCAAAGACACATTTTACCCTAAAACCGTTTCAACTTCGTGACATTGTTCCATCAATACCTCAATAGTCGCTCCATATTTGATCGAAATCGATATGGAGAACGGAAACGTAGGGTTTCTCGAGATGTGAATGGTCTCTTTTATTTGGAACACGTCTGCACGGCGTCTACGCGAACCTGTTCCACCCTCTGTGAGGAATTTCGAGTGTTCGTTGTTCCCTCGTTGACCAAGCCCCGATAGCTTTGCCACAGTCGGTGACAGACGTTCGACGAAATAAAATCTTCAAACCCTTTCTCTCTTACGTAAAGATGAGCAAGGTGGAAAAACAAAACGTGGCTTGCCAGGATGAGCGAAGTTTCACGAGGTCATGAAAAGTTTCTTATTCCTGGACGTGCAAAGACTGCTGGCCTACGTGCTGCACCCCCGAGCCTTCCCACGTGAATTTCCGACGGAGAAAGACAATTTTTCTTGCATGACTTCGAGGCTTCCTGGCCGCGAGGCGATCGACAGGTTCTCGTAAGAGGAAAAGTTTAATGTTTCTAGTTTCCACGGGACGAGACGCTAATCGAAAATTATGCAGAGGAATTGGGACCGGCTCCAGCAGTACTCGCGATCTGCCTCTTCCTTTGGCCAGCTGGTTTTTTCATGAAACGAGGAGTTACGGGTTTCCTGTGCTGGATATTAATGGCGAAAGGAAACGAGTTCTAAAATCTGCGAATTTTAGATGGCAGTTGATTTTATATCTGAATATTTATTACTCGAATTTGTTCTTCGGAGTGTATGAGTCGATGAATGAAGGAAGATCATTGTGATATTGGAGTAGGATAAATTTAGGTAGTTTATGAGGTTTGGGATTTTTATTTAATTAAATGACTTGGTTCAATTTCCTCTTTTTAAGGAGAAGGAGAAGAAAAAGAATTGTCCTTTTTATCATATATTGCAAAGATTATTTTTGATAAATTTAAAACAATAATAATAATATGAATTATAAGAAGGTATATATCTATTTTTCAAAGTATAAAATTTCTCAACGTTTCAGAGTTGTTTATACTTCTTGCATTTGCACCCCCTTTCTCTCATTTTCCTTTTCCAAATTTCTTTTCTTAAGAAGGAGAAGTAAAATTGTTATTTCTCTTTTTTTATATATTAGAAAGATTATTTTTGATAAATTTAAGATAATAACAATAATATGAGTTATAAATATGATAAGAAGATTTATCTATTTTCCAAAGTATAAAATTTCTCAACGTTTCATAGCTATCATTTATACTTCTTGTATTTGCACCCCCATTCGTTCATTTTTCTTAGTATCTTATATTTTTAAAAGAAAAAATAGAAAAATCAAGAAAAGACGATATATAAGATGGAACACGTGAATCTGATACCCTAATTGCGATCATAAGAGAAATTCTCGATACCATGATCATAATTAATGGGAAAAATATCTCTCTTTGTTCGTCCATCTCGTAAACTTTCATCTCCGTTCCATTATTCCCGCATTAAAAGATTAATCAACTTGTATTGCAATTTTTTAATATCTTTATTCACATTTTCTGCATTTGCACCTTCTTTCTCTCATTCTCCTACAATTTTATCTACCTAAACAGGAACTCCACAGTGAATAAATCCAATAATATAATACACCTCTCTTTCATAATACAGCTTGCACCTCCTTCCTCATTTTTCTTACTACCTTACATATTTCAAAGAAGAAAAAGAAGTGGAATAAATATATTGAAACAACATGCACCGACCAAAGTGATTAACTCGATTCTAAAATTTTCTTTAAATTTTACTATCGAAGCATTTGATTGATCTTTTAACGCTTCGTAATTACGATAAGTAAATTTGTATTTTTCATTCCGTGGAATTAATCGATCTTTCAAATGACGATTAACTCGTACAAGAACGAAGTTGTAATCAAGATCAATAAAGAAAGTCTGTAAACATCGAGAGAATTAACACTAGATTTACGGAACCGTAACGGATTTTATTAACTCGTATTAAGACTGTTAATATTGCAATTATTTTTAAATTAAACTAATCGTTAAAAAAGACACGTGGTTTCCTTTACCTGTCAATTTGACAGGTGTCAAATATGTAGAAATAGGTATACAGATAGCGTCCTAAACCTAGACGAAGTATCTATACTGCTTCAACCCCTCGTAGACTTTCATTCGCGGCCAACTATTCCCGTATTAATGAATTAATTTATTCAAACAGATGAATTATTGGTACAAGGTCGGAGACTCTAAGACCTAAATCAAAAGTCGAGATGAAAAGCAAAAAAGAATATCTGGAAAGATCGGGAGAATTACAGGCAAAATATCACCACTGCTTCAACCCCTCGTGGACTTCCGTCCGCGTCCAACTATTCCCGCATTAATGGATTAATTTATTCGGATAGATGGATTCTTAGCCGGGGTTAGGAGCGTCGAGTCCAGGCGTCGGCGTGTTTCTGTCAGAAAGAGAGATGAACCGATATAAATGGCGTCGGTGGAAAAAGCAATAACGCGTTTCGACCTTTCAATTAAAAGACGAGGACGGGGGTAGTGCGCCAACGCAAATTGCCGACCTTGCGGTCCGACGGCCTTTTAAATTTCCCCGCTGCCATTTAAAACCCTTGCTTAAACCGTTACCTTATCCCCGTGGAACCATCTGGCGAAATAATTAAAGGAGGATCGCATAAACCGCGCATTATGCCGCGACTTCGTTGCACACCCCGCCCGCTCGCGCTTCGGTTTCTTGCTCGTTCATTCGTTTCTGTCGGTTGCAACGCGTGCATTCGGCCATCTAATAAAAACAATTTCACGGAACGATGCGATTCCTTTATTACGGCTTGTAATTTTTCAAACGTTCTTCCCTCTTTCGTGCTTTCACCGAGGCCTCCCGTCCTCCGTAATGTCACTTCATAGGGGTTAGAATTGAGAATAAGCTCTAGGTGCTTTTAGAAAATATTCCGTTTCTTCTCCTTTTTCTCCTTCATGGGTTGAGATGTTTAGGAAAATTTGCGATTAAGGGTGGTGAATATCATTGAAAATATTGACAGATCTCATGAAATTTAATTGCTTGTACTTTCACTGGTATGATATTGGGTCCCAAAACTTTTGAGCGAAGTATAAATTTAAATCTTTTTATCAAAAACGGATTTGGAAGTGCCTTCTGTCTTCGAGGCTGAACAACAATGATTGGCAAGTTTTTCAGTAGTTTCAAGTAATATCTTTTGGAGACTTGCAGGCTTTTTACTTAGTTTGTGTATTTTCTTGGATGAAGGGAGTTAAAGGAACCATTTTATTTATCCCGATGCAGGAATATGTACATATATTTACTCGATTATAAAAAGAAATGTGTTGCACATGGAAAACAAACACATTCAGTCCTCAGAATTAATTGTAAGCACAGTGACATCGTGTTAGAAATAATACTTTTTAATCCACCATGAGATTTGTACTAATTACTTTGTATACTCCATAATAAATGAAAGATTTCTTAAAAACGAAAATACATTTAGTCTTCAGAACTAATTGTAATAATATTTTTCAACCTATAAATAATACTTTTTGATCCACCATGAAATTTGTACTAATTGCTTTGTATACTCCATAATAAATGAAAGATTTCTTAAAAAAGAAAATACATTCAGTCTTCAGAAATAATTGTAAACTAACAGTGACATCGTGTTAGAAATCGTACTTTTTGATCTACCACAAAATTTTTACTAATTATTTACTTGATACGCTCCATAATAAAAGAAGGATTTCTTAAAAAAAGAAAATACATTCGGTCCGAAAGAGAATTAAATCAGGCGTGAAGACGTAGGTACGCAAGGATCCAATGAATATATTTTCTCATGCGAGGAGAATAATTCCGAGTTATCGACAACCATCCGGAAGTTCCCGATCGAAAGGGAACTCGCTCGATCGGTTCGCAAACTTCCAGATATTCTTTAATGGCGCGAAAGGAGATTTTCTTGGTGCGAACGAGCCCCGGGTGCCGCTGCCTTCGACACCTCGCGTGCATGAATTTGCAATCGCGCGTGCACTGATAACGTGCGATTCACTGAATCGTCCGTGATTACCGAAGAAACTGGAACGCGCACCTGACGCTGTTCCCCGATTACTCGACGAACGACTTTTACCCTGTGAATAATAACGATTCGACTCGAGACCGCGAACGTGCTCGAAATGTAATCTCTCCCTCGACCTCGGAGAGTCTGACTTCGCGATTCGCGTCAGTCGGATAACAGTCGTCCTTGCCTTCGGAGACAAATCAGGCGAAAAATTTAGGGTGAAGATATAACCGATGGATCACTTGTTTTTGTTCGTCTTCGAAGGTTGATCTTTTACTGGTGTAAGTTGATTGACAATTGATGACTAGTTGATGATTAAATAGATTAGGGTATAGGTTCGATGTAAGCTATTATCTGAGATTATTTGTCACGTGTTTAATATCAGAATTGTCGACCTCTACTGTAGCTAAATATAGTGTATATATATGATCTTTTTAGAAAGAAAATTTATATTAATTTTTGCATTTTTTAAATTTTGATATCAAAGTACTTGGCTGGTACTCAACTCCTTATATTGGAAAAAAATTTTTATATCTGGAATGAAAAATTAATTTTATTTGAGGTTCGTCTTCGGTAAATGTAGAAATAAAATATCTGGAATCAGCCATTTTGATTATATAAGTATAATAAGTTATATAACCGTATTAGTATATTAAAATTCTTTATTAATAATTTTAAATCTTATTCTAAATGCACTGTATAATTTTTATATTTGTAGTAAATATAGATAATCGTGATTAAAGTGGTAGAATGAAAATAATGCTATATAACCTATTACGTATAACTATTAATTTATAACAAGAAATATCTGCATATAATTTTTATCCGAATAAAAATTCATATTAACTTTGTCAAAAGCAGATGCACGTTTTCGATAATTCAAAAATAGGAAATCTGAAAGCAATCATTTTAATTGGTTCGATAATTTCAATATTTAATTTGATATAGTATTAATCTGGATTTCAATTCGCACAATTTATATTTCACGTTGGTACACATAACCTTTCGATAGATTCAGTTTATGGTTTAAATAATCGATTATATATATAATTGTCATTCGGGCAGAGGGATTGAAAGATATAGATTCCGATATACGTATATATAACATTTTGGACGCCATTTGGCGCTGCGATCGGCAATCGGACTGGACCCAAACATAACCTAACCATGCAGTACTTAACCTGAGCCTGCCTAAGCTGACTCAACGTAATCCTCGCGCACATATCTCTTTAGATTATATTTATACACAGTTCTCTGACACTGTGCCCAATCCAAGCTCTAACTATAAGCAGCTAATTTGTAAGCAACATTTCATTCACTACCAGCCAAATACAGCGTCCAATTTGTCGAAAATGTTGTTATATTATCAGGTCTTACAAATTCTAAATCCACGAATCGTCGAAGCTGAAATTTCATATTTCACACACATCGAATTTCCTTCTAATTGGCAATCACTAACGACCAAAAATACGACCAAACTCGATGACAGACGTATTTTTCTAATAAATGAATATAAAATGAAAGGTAATATCTAATCGAAATATTTAAATGAAACCAGTGAACATTCTATGTACTATGCTAAATTTGGAAATCTTTTTGGTAAAATGCAACTCTGATTGGTCACTTTTATAGGCCCAATTTTCCATTATTAGCAGAAAGAGTACGTTCTTTTTATTTTAAAAGCAGATATGTATAAATATCGACGTTTATGCCTAGTGAAATTTCAGGCCAAGAAGTTACTTACTAATAACAACCATCAAATTTCACATAGACCCAAAAACGAGTTTATTATTCTCACAACGAATATGGAATATCGATAAGAAAATTTCTTTTCCCTCGTTTTAATTTTTGATAATCGCGTTACCAAATTTCACGTTTATTTCGTGGATCTATGCATTTGTGTATTACATATTGCTAGGTGACGACACTTTTAGATAGCCTGCGGTATATCGTACTATGCAAGGTACGTTTATATTTTCCATGGAAACAAGGTGTTGGTGTTTTGCCGGGAAAATGTGGAAGAGGGATTTGCTCTCGTAGCCAGGAAAGTTTTATCCGATGAAATCACGTACGAAATCGAATTACATCGACGCACAATGAAACCGTGTATCTTGCCTGCAACTCTGCATTCTCGCGTCTCCTTCATTTTCCGCGGCAACGTCTGAATTGCATTACCAAACAGATGGCTGATGCAAGCGAAGAAGATCGACGTTTCGTGATTCACATCGTCGACTGCAGGACATTCGTATTTCAAACATTGGACGCGATACGTGAGACGCGAGAGCGTGGAAAAAACATTACAAACCGAGCTCTGAAATTCCGTATCGCATTTTTATTACCTCGTTGGAATATTAACGAATTTTGCATTTATACGCAGCATCACAATCCCATGCAGTATACTTTGAATAGGAATCACGCGAATTTTAGAGACACCGGAGTATTTTGAAGCGCTCGATAAATTTTTACGATAGACGCACACGCGCGAATATGTTCCAACGCTTATGTTTCCTACGTTTAAGTGAAATATACATATCAAAATGAATTCTTTAAAACGAGATGATGTATACAGTAAGAAGAATGATTTGGGATTATGTCAGGAAAATTAGAAAATAATTCAACGATATTTGCGATATTTACAATACGTCTATTGTAGTTACGAGCCATGGTGGCGCTAGTGTACTTAGTGGAGAATCGCCTTAACGCTTTATCGTAGCAACAAAGGATGGATTCATTTCAGTGTCATATTGAATTCTTTTATTTCTCAATTAATATTGCATTTGATTAAAATAATCTATTGCATTTGAATTTTTGTATAATTTTTGCGATCCATCTATATTACACGTCTGTAACAAATATGCTATAACTATTGTAAATATCGTTGAATTATTTTCTAGTTTTTCTGATATAATCTCAGAATTTCTCTCTTATTGGACACATGAATATACATCGTATTATTTCGAACACTTTGGTTTTGCCTGAATATTTAGTTTATTGTCAGAACAAATATTAAACGATTTTTTTTGTTTGTTTCTGTTTTCACTTTTTTTATGAAAACGTGTTCCACGGTTTTCTATGGAAGATTTAAAAACGTCGAATTATTTGACGATGACACAAAACTGTTCTCCCCATTGGCCGCCATTATCTCGCGTTACATCCCGATATATCCGATAATCTCATTAAATCGCAACAAAACAAATTGTACGAGAAATATTTACGTGGGATATTGCATATTTCGATGAATGAAAATACGGGAATACATTTCTACGGGATCGAAAAATTTGTTGACGATGGATCGTTATCTGGAAATTGCGATGGTCGTTCGATTTTGCATTCTCTCACTTCCACATTTCTTTCGGACGCATAATGAGCATAATCCCACTGGTGACATACATCCTAATATATATTCATCGATAATACAGTTTTTTCGCGAACAGTTTGATATTTTTCACAGAGGTAATTAACGTAAATTCTTAGTAATTATCATCGTGACTTCGAAATTATAATTATGAAAATTATCCACGAATTATAACCATTTAATTTATAGCTACGTGGAGTTTCTGCAAATTGCTCCAATTTATTCTATCTTTCTCTTTCTTCTTTGGTCATTTGAAATTTTATCTCAATGAACTATCGATTTATCTCTGAATAATCCCAAAATAATATTAACACAATTTTAATTCCAAATTAAATCTACGATTTTTATTTGCTACATTTTTATTCCTTCTTTATCAAAAGTAATGCAAATTTGTACAACCTACACCCTAAATTGTGAATACTAAATTCTTCCTTTAGAAGGGGTAGTTTCACATATAGCTTCACATATGTAGGCATCGCAATGATAATATAATAGTACTTAAAATTTGACAACTTGTGACCATATTAATCACCAAAGGCAGTAATTTAACAATCCAAACCCTGCTCTTACAAAAACATAAGAAATTAAAGTTTCCAGAATAAAATTAACCCTTTATACCCAAAATTACATTAATTTACATTAAAATTAATATAAACTATATTAAAATAAAATATTTTCCCATTATATCAAGTCCAAAAATCTCTACTGTCCATCTAATAAATATTCTTCGAATTACAAGCCTATTTCTCTAAATCAAAAGAACGAAAGAGAAAGTATCAGCGATTATTGAAAGGGTTAAATGTTTCGGTAAAAAAATGTCCAACTCCTTGAAGGGTGGTCGATCGTTATTTTCGACGCGGGGGATTAAAGTGTTTGCCGTTTTCAGCAAATCCCCCCTGGTAATCAAGCGGACTCGATTATCGCGCGCAGTTTATTCACTTACGCTTGCACACAGGTGCGCTGGTATTTGTTTATGGCGTGTACGGCCGTGCAATTGACACATCAAACGCATCCGTACGTCGTGTTCAGTAGGTGGAACCGTCGCCAGATATGACCGACACGTTGACATTTGCAAAATCATAGGCGATAATTAATTGTCAGTCCGTCAGGCGAAACGAAAACGCGCGAGCGGATCGTTTCGGTGGAGCGGACTCGTTCGAGAGAATTTTATGTTTGTCAAGCCGACAGGACGCGCGTCGCGAGTCGTCAGGGTGGTGAACAACGATCGTAAAGAAGTCAAAACATTTGAAACTGTCAGCGTTTCGCTTTGGCCACGGACGAAACGAGATACGATTAATTTTATATTTCGCGTAGACAGTGCGATGCTAATTGCGATTCGTACTCGACTTCCGCCTCTTCTAGCTCACAATAATTCTTATAACACCCGTGCTCTACCTTATTCTCGAACCCACGAATTTTCCAGCTCATAAATATCATTTCGAAACAATTTATTTTAATGTAATGGATTTTAAATACGATGATATTTGTGAGCGAAATTATTCATTCTCATCGGTACCATTTCCCAGCCTCGAGGTGCCACTTTTGTTTTTCCATTTCCCTGTGAATTTTCACCGATGAGAATGTTACAGCATCGAGAGCAATTATTTTATTTTCAAGAAATCTTTTTCAAGATTCCGATTTTTCTTCGCTTTTACGATGATCGATTTATGATTTTATATACGATTAGGTGGACCTACCTAATCTCGAAGAGTCATGGTCGCGTTTAGTCGACCGAGGTACGAAAGAATAATTTCTCTCGATCTCACGGCATATGGACCAAGCGTCACGACCTTTTGATATGGCAAGAATTTTTACAGCACCCCGTAGCACACACTGGACCCATCGTTCGACAGAAAAATACACGAAGAGACTCTCCACCCCCGCCCCTCTTTGCACCACGCAGAACCAACTTACTCTTGCAAGCGCTTGAATCTATGCAGACAACGTTTTACTGGCGTTCGCGCGTTCCTCGTGCTCGTTTCTCGTGCCTCTTTTTTCTCTCAGTGAGGAGAGAAGCGAAAAAAATAAGAAAAGAGGGAGAGAGAGAGAGGGAGGAAAAACTTGCGAGCAGGGTAAAGAGGGCGGAACGAACGAATAAGGGTAGAAGGAAGACGCGAACGCGAGGAAAACGTGACTCGGAGGGGTTAAAACTATCGAAGCAGTCCAGTTCTCCCTGTCAGCCACGATGAACGAACCGATCTTTTCTCATATCACAGCAGTGTCTCTTACAGCGAACAACCTAATTACAAGTTTACCTTTTTTCTGTTTTCTGTTCGCTTCTTATGTTACGGACCAACCCTGGTTTCTGGTTTCTCTGTGCAGTCCTTCAAGGTAATTCGCCGCCAGCTTTTTCTCTAGTTTTCTTCTTCCATTTCTTCTTCTTCTTCTCTATCTCTACGCTCTTTCTCTATCACTCTCTTTCATTCTCTCGATATATACATATACATGTACATATCTTTATATATTTCATTCATTACACTACAGAGTATATATTTCGCTGTACATGTGTCATATTCGCAGACATGATCAAGCAACCCTCTGTCCGCCTATCTTTTTACTCTCTTCTTTCATTTCACTGCTCTATCTTTCATACTGTCTGCCTCTCTTCATACCCTCTTCTACTCTTTCATGCGCTTCCTTCTCGCGAGTCGCAACATTTTCTCGCTCACCCTCGATCTATTCCATTTAGTGCATCCGCTTGCACACATTGACACACGTGCACACACGAGCGCGCGCGTCGCTTCCGAGGCTTCGCGATCGAGCGTGATCGATCGTCTGCGACGAAGAAATGGTTGCGTGGGAAATCAGTCTGGGGGTAATTCCTCGAATTATTTTACAACATTGGAAGGAGGATACCTGGGTATATTATTTGTCAGGCGATTGGCTAGATTTTTTAAGAAAAATTCAGAAGAACGGTGTGCAAAGGTGTTGAAAGTGTAAGTAACAATTAATTATTCGTGTTACCTATAAACTGATGATTGGCTAGACTTGATCAAGAAAAATTGATGAATATAAATTCATTTTGAGAGGGAAATACGTAAAATTGTAAATAGAAATTGATATCGTTAACAATTTTCTAAATTGGGCTGCTAATCCCAGGATTATAATTTGTTGATGAATATAAATTCATTTTGCGAGGAAGATACGTGAAAATGTAAGTAGAAATTGATATGATTAACAATTTTCTGAGTTGGGATGATAAGCCCAGGATTATAATTTGTTCATAAAAACACCATGGAAACAAGTAATGGAAGATAGAATAATATCTGTAACAATTTATTTACGAATAAGAAATGTCTCAAAAGGTATTTTCTCTTTTAGAATTCAAATATCTCATTGAAAATTATTTCACGATATTTGTCTATATCTTGAGAAAGAATTTTTGAATAGACTAAAATATAATTGCAAAGTATGACACAATGAAACTAAACAATAACATTTTCAAAATATCATTCTAACATTGGCAAAACTAATTTTCTAGCTTATATTAACTTATATTAACTCGAAACATTAATAACTACATTTTTATCTAACCTTTTTTGGGAATGAGCTAGCAATGAACTAACCAATGATTTATTTATCGAATTATTATTATAAACTAATATAAAAATATTGAAAAAATATTGTCTTTTAAAGAGCCTTGCTAATAATCTGCATTTGAGATATAATACCAAGATAATCCCAAACAAACTCAGAACAGAATCCTTTATCTCACAATGTACATCTTTCTCGTTACCCATTTACCAAATATCGTTTCACCACCTGTGTCACATTTATGTAACATGAAACATATCCCAAAACCACAGTAATTTCCATCAAACGCATCCTCTCCAATAAACCACACCAAACAAAATAATAACCACCAAATCCAGAAATAAAAGTCCATTTGCATCACTGTCGAGCTAAGTAAAAACCCAGTGAAACAATAATATTTTGTTAATTATTCACTAGCATCAGTAATATATCTATATTATGTATGCGACTTTAGATCAACGAAATATTATTATTTCGCTCACAATCGGTTCATGCTCTTCTCGTCAGTGGTACAAACGGACCTTAAATCAACCGTGCAGCAAACAGTCAACAGCCCAAAACAACCGTGGTACCCACAATCATACTCAAAAAAGGAAGAAAAGAAAGAAAAACAAATCTAATAATACAGACACGAGATATACGAGAACTTGGTCAGATTTCATACCTCCTTCCATTCAGTTAGAGATCTTCGATATATCCGAACGCGTTCGAAGAAGAACCATTTCCGCGTCAGGACGAGGAACGTCCCGCTGGAAGCGCCACAAGTGTACACACACGGCGCGCCACGGACACACGGGAATCGATACGCGTGGTGACAGTGGTTCCTTCCATCCGGCGACGTTGGCTACACTGACGTCGTCGTCGGATGGCAAACAGGAGACCCTGCAGTGAAAGGGACCAAACGCGACTAGACGTGTAGTCCGTTGGACAAACTGAAGCAAAAAAAATAAATAAAATAGTCCACGTGATCAGCGATGAAGCTCAGGAACGATTTATAGCGGCCCTCTGTCGAGAGTCCACGGAAGTAAATAGTTCCGTATGAGTGTTGCGATATCGAGTGCCAAATCGTGATGTCACGGGACTTCCGAGCACGTGACGACTAGATTCCCCCCACGCGGTCCCTAGCGGAGCGAAGTTGGAGGAGTGGGAATCCCCACTCCAGGCCCGAATCTACTCGCTACTTGGTAGAAACTCAGTGACGTCACGATTTAGAGTTATCTGTCGATATCTCGATAGTGCTATTTGTTTTTTGACGTTTAGGGATAGTTAAAGTACTGGACCTGTTTTGCTGTACTCACATGCTGATCACGTGCAGTTGCTTTATCTTCCGACTAGTTTCGTTGGACGAACTATAGATCCCCGAATCTCTGGCCCCGATCGTATCGATTTCCAGGCGCGTACCTCGAAACGCACGGCCACGCACGAGCGTGCTGCTGATTTTGCATTTCATAGCCGGTGTTTTTATGCAACCCATCACCTTCCTTTTTCGCCTTTCGCCGCGCCGCCATCGGCCTCGTTCTACACAATACACGATGTGTCGTTCCTTTTTTGCTCGCCACGCCCGCCGGAATCGCGCTTTTTTCGCCCCCTTTTTTCCGCGTCGCCAGTGCCGATGCGATTTTTCCGGCCGGTTCTTTCCTCTCTTTTTTTTTTTTTTGTTTTTCTTCATTTTATTTCTTCGTTTTTCCATTTTTCCTTTTATTTTCACTCCGCGCAACGCGTTCACCATGCAAATCGAAGCGTTCACGGTGTGTGTTCCTTTTCTCTCCTTTTTCACATCCACGGTTTTATTTTATTTCCTTCCTCTTATCGCCTTTTATTTATTCGCTTCATCGTTGAAATCCAGCCTACGCCGTCGAGTCGAGTTCCTTTTCATTTCGATTTGTTTTATCACCGGTCGAGATTAATTCTTTTTTTTTTTTTTTTTTTTTTTTAGCCGCGTGATGAAGAGGACTCTGATTCGACGAACGGGAGCTCGAGTTAAATTCAGGATCGGTCCAATTTAATTCGAATTCGTAGGTTTCATTGATGGAGGACTGAAGTATTTCGGTTTCCATTGTGGAGATCCGATTTTGGCATTTCGTCGTTCCAGTTTAATTCGGTATTTAATATATCGTCGATTTTTTAATTATTTCAATGTGTACTCTGTATGAAGAATCTGAGATTTTCCATTGAAAACAAAGAAACTTTCATTAATATATTCCCTTTTCTTTTAAAAATACCTACAACATAAGTAATTATTATTAACTTACTTCATCAAAACACTCAAATTTAAGTTTTCCAATTACCTCATAAATATTCGAGCAAGCCATATGTAAATCTTCAGAGTTGCAATAATTTAGTCTCAAAATGAATGAATAAAATACCATGAATATTTGAACTTTTTCTAATATTACAGATATGTTAATAAGTCCACGAATTAATATAAATTTTACGTGCATACCGTCAATCTAATAAACGAACGAATTTACCAGTCTTACTAAAAATCTGAGTCTCTTCATCGACCAAAAATCTTTGATTTCTCCATTTTCTGTCACATCCGAATCAGTCCCAAGTTACGTAAAAATCGCATAGAAAGAGAAGAAATAGTGAAAAAATAAAAAATCCTCGGAAGCCAACAATTTTTCCTTCCACGATGAACCGTGCGACAAATGGAAAGCTTGGAAGAAAAATCTTCCAAGTCCTGGCGGGAGCAATTCTCATGTCGTTTCCATGCATTCGTCACGGACCTCGACTTCCCGCTGTAACTTGCCGCTTCGATCGAGCATCGAAACTAGTTCGCGGGTCCGGAAGTCGGCATTCGCGGGAATTGCTCTCGGTTTGCCGCGGTCGCGCGTCATTCGTTCCGGCAAGAGTATCGCACGGCGGGCGTCCAAACGCGGAAAACCGTGGAAGCGAGTCGCGTGCACGTCCCATGCACCCCATGCACCGCTGCACACAGCCTGTGCCTGATCCCAGCCGCTCGAATCCGCTTCCTCGGCTACGTTCTCTCTTTCTTTTCGTCCCTACAAGTGTGCTCGAGTTGTGCTTGCTGTTTGAGAGACGACACCGATCGCACAGATGCGTTTCAGCCGATGGATGAAAGGTTCGTTCCATATGCCGGGTGATCCGCTGATTGGTGGACTCAAAAGCACTCAGTAGTACCGTTTACACGAAACTTTGTAACACACATGGAGACATGCGAATGTAGTCGTCAGATGGTCGTACGGGATCAACTATTGCGATGTTTGGTGGTGTTTAGACGACGGTGCTGCCTCTAACTCAGTACTGAGTTCACTGACGAGTGGATCACCCTGTATATGTCGCCAATGAAGCTTCCCGGAAATGGTTGGAGTCTATGTTTTCTGAGAAGTTCAGTGAAGTTTGATGAAGTTTGAACTTCGACTTTTGACTTTGAAAGTGGATGGAAATTGGGAAAGGAAGAGACAAGATATGCAAGGTGTAAGATAAACGAGTTTCACGATTATGTTTGGTCTATCTTGATCTTAAATCTTGGGTTGGTGCCAATTAATGTAAGAAAGTACCCCAAAATTGATATTTAAAGAAGTCTGGCTCTTTTCTAACATTAATTTCTACCAAATCGAAGATGTAGATGTATGTGCTTAGTCGTGACACTTGCTTTTCTCACACACTGTACAGATGTTTGCGAATGTTCGAGGACTTTTGCACGTCTTCTAACTTATTGGCTTACACAGTTCCATTAGAAAGTTTGCGTCATCCTCATTTCCAATTCTGTGTGCGGGTTCGTTTCAAAGACTGTAAATTTAAAATGGATGAAAGGATCGTTCGTTTGTAACAGGATTTACAAATGTCAGGGTGGCTCGGAAAAGGTGGCAATTCTGTGGAACCAATTACTCGTGAATTGGAATTAATGGACAAATTCCAATTATCGTAAATCCAAAACACTCGTAAGCCAATGAATTAAACGACGGAAGCATTAACGATCGTTTCTGTTCGCCAGTGCCTCGAATCCCTCGCGAACGTCGGCCATTTTGTCGACGCGCAGATAGTCGCCTTGAAAACAAGCTGTGTCTCTATGAATTCACACGTTTCCGGAAAGTTTCGCGGACATTCGGATTTTCGTGGCGAGAAACAGCAGTGGCCGAATCCTATAAAGTGCTTTATGGATACGTTCGAGCGCTTTTCTCGTTAATATTCGATAATGCGACGGCTAATCCACCGGCAAAGAGGAGCACGAGCTAATGCGACTGTAAATGCTCGACGACGGCTTGTGGATTTTTGTGCAAATTTATCGCTCGATTTACTCGTTGTTTCGTGCTTGTTTCGATGCATGCAGCTGCTCTGTGCTGGTGCACACGTACGTACATACAATACATGCACACGATTGATGTCTATGGCGAACTAGAGAACACGATGTTGAGATTGGTACGACGTGGGTGGAAGTAAGGAGATCCATGTGTTATCTGCATCTTGCGAATTAATTTCAGTGGATTACTCTATATGTGAACCTTAGCGAATCGTGTCGAAAACCGAGTCCAAGTGTTAGTTGTGTTAGTGTATATTATACGAATCAGTAATTCATAACTGATGTCCTGTTGCGTATATAATCTTCAATTGTGTATATAATTATTGGTAAATTGGTAAAATGAAATTGACTGCAGATGAGAGCTGCAATGAGGGCAAAATGATGTTATAGGAATATTGAAATGTTTTAGATAATGTCTATCTATGTACATTAGGAGTAGAAATTTTTATGGAGTTTCGTATTTTTCATATAGATATTGAATATTTTATTAATATTTATTAATATTGGTGATTATTCTATTGAAATATTTTCGATAGCATACATGTAATTGTATGTGAGTCAGGTTTAGAAATTTTTGAGAAGTTTTCGTGTTTATCTCGATTCAATGTAATTTATATCCAATAATGGGAAAGTTGATAAAATTGCAATTAATTAGTGTATACATAGGTATAATATGAGTGATCTTTTAAGGTATTTCAATTATTTCCAAAGTTCGCTTTATATTAGATTTTATACAATTAATACATAGCATAATTTTAGAAGCAAGTCTGTGATGATTACTGAGAAACTTAACTAGAAATTTAATTAAACATTTGTTTATTCGAGAAGTGAACAAAATGTTGTAAATAATTAACTAATTTAGCTATCAGTCCAATTTAAGCTGAATTTTTATACGTATTAGTAAACGATGTGTTATTAGATTTAGGGAAAAATTCTGCATTTTCATTTTTACTATCTATAGTAAAAAATTAAGATATTAAAAATTGAAATATCTCAGCAATATATCGTCGATATTTAATTTGTGATATTTCGTGTCATTTTGCTTAAGACATCGTTTAAAGAATTCTATTATATAATACAATAACAATTAATGAAATATATATTTATCTGCATTATTATTAATTAATATTATTAGCAAAATAAAAGTTGTGATAAATTATAAAAATTATTTTTTCTACTGTTGGTATCATTATCACAAAACAGGCACGTTTCAGTAGCTCTACTAAAAGTACAATTCTACAAACTATTCTGATTTGAAATAATATTAATGCAGAATATTTGATCGATTGAAATTATTTCTATCCTCGAATCTAAATTCCTAGGTAAAATAATTAATAATTATTAATAGATGTCAATAACTAACAAAATTTCTCTATCTAGAAATAGAAATACTTTTTATTCGTGAAAGCATAGAATTTTTCTCGAATCTAAATTCCAGTTTACAATAATTAATATTTATTAATGGATGTCAATAACTAATAAAATTTCTCTATCTAGAAATGAAAATAGATTTTATTCGTGAAAGGAGAAAATTTTTTCCTGCACCTAATAATTTCTCGTTTACAATGCTGAGAATGACTGAGAGCAAAGGGAGAGTATTGAAATCGCGATAAATTAAAAAAAACTATATGTCAAATATACAGGCAAGCTCCATATTACGCAATTCAAGCGTGTTGCATCTGACAACAATATCGAATGGTCCGACACGCGACTGTAACATCCTTCGATAACCAACAGGCGCGGATGCAAGCGATCCTATCGTCAATAAATTCCCATTTTTCTCTTCGTGTTTGATATTGAATAAAAAGCTGGCAATGGAGGTCGTAGCCAGTGACTGTCTTCATCGACGGATATTGGTACAATAAACAAGAGGCGTTGTTGACATATGATGAAATTTGTTGGTCTCGTAAATGAAAGTGTAGATAGTTTTATATGGAAAATGGAAAAGATGGACTTGACTGTGGAATTTGATAGAGCAAAAAAACAAGCGAGTGAAAATATTATAACTCGCAAATCTTTATAATCAATTTTTTCACGTCAAATTATTTTATTAAACATTAGAATCTGTTAAGTAAATATTCTTCTCCTTAATGTCTAATTTACCTGAAAAGAATACTTATTGCAAGCTTTTGTGACGTGGCTACGAATAATTACTTATTTCTACAGAAAAAAAGATAATTAAGTTAGCTGAATTTTACCTAAAAGTAACTATAACTACATAAATAAAAATAAAAAGATGGAAATTGAAACTTTTTCAAAACTATTTGGATATCTGAAAGTTAAACAAGAAGCAACACACGCTTATATTTAATTCGTTTCAAGAATTACTTCGTTGACTGAAAAGTGAGCGCGAGGATAGGGGAAGAACCTCGTCGCGAACGTTGCAACGGGCCAGAGACAAGGCTGTACAAACAAGACTCGTAAATTTCAAGCTTCTTCGAGGGGAACCGTACTTCATCAGGTGTAAATGCGGCCGTATTTCTTTTCCTAAAAGTCTCGCTCGGTCGGTACAACGGGCTGCGAGAACGGGACACTAGACGCGACGCCATTTTGCGCGCGAAATATTTCAATATCGCGCCAGATCACGGACATCTGATGAAACGTTATTTTCTCGCGGACAAAAGTGTATGTATACAAGAGATACAATCGAGGTAAGATAAATCTGGGGATAAAACGAAACGTTCCCGAATCGATATAAAAAGAAAGGGGGGAGCTTGGTTGTTTGTTTCGTTTTGATGCATAGAATCGATGATGCGAAAATATATTTCTGCCGAGAAAGAGAAATTTTTTAATTTATTTCGTTTGTTGGAAAATCAAATTTCCAAAGATTATCTTCCTACGCAAAATTCGAAATAATTTTGTGAAAGTTAATATTTCTAGGGATTTTCTTTTTGGAAATGAAGTTTCGATGATTCGATCGTGGCTGGTGATAATTTTTTGCATTTAATTGATGTATTTCAAGCATGTAATGGAGATTTATTTAAAAGATTATTTGATTGAAGTAATATGTACGTGTTCTGATATTGAATTGATCACGGATTAATTAAAACGACGACTTTCAATATTCATTTTCGATATGATTACCGTTGGGGAATTAATATTGTAATGTATAACAATGATGAATTACTGAATCTGTTTATTCCGATGAAAAAGTGACTTTTAAATAAATCAGTTTTTATTCGATTCGAGATTTGGGACAATTTGGTATAGTCTCTACGATGAAAATGTTAATTATGTACATTTTCTATGATCTGGAATTCTATATATGTGTACGTATGAGTAATATAGGATATTTGCTAATTATCCGCTTTTACAGCATCAGCATTCTCCTCTCCGAATATTTTTAATTAATCGAAATACACGAAACAATTAAAGAATTCGTATCAAAAAGGATCTTTGGCAAAATTTATAATATTAATTTTATATAATTTTAATTTTAAATAATATGTTCTAATAATTAGGAATAAAACTCGCATCATCGTAAAATCGGTATTATAAAAAAGGATGCATTTTCTGAATTATAATACACATCCAATTGAACAAAAATTCGCAAATTGAAAATGGCAGAGTATTTTCTTTTTTCTCCCTTGAAAAATCAGTAAAATTGACAGGAATCATTTTTTTATACGAACCCTTCAATTATCTACTGACAAAAGGGTTTCCAAAATATTTGTCTTCATTTTTTCTTTTTTTTTTTTTAATTTTACCTATTTATAATCTTCTAACAATTTGGAACACTGCATAAAGAAAGAAAATGGAAGAATACAAAATTTCGTTTAAATATAGGAAAAAGGTAAAAGTCGTATAACTTTTAAAAGGCAAATAAGCAATTGTAACATACAAAATTAGATAAAATTAGAAAATTTCGTTTAAATATAGGAAAAAGGTGAAAGTCGTATAACTTTTAAAAGGCGAATAAGCAATTGCAATATTTATTCTTTTATTTAAATTTTCTTTCACCACGCCTGTCGGGTTTTATTATTCTGTCGAAAAAGGATAGATATCTAGGGATTCGCATTATCGATCTAGGGAGAGGATCCCAAACAACAACGTACGAAACGTGGAGAGCTTCATTTAAAAGTTGTCCCGCGGCAATGGAAATTAATTCTGCTACGAATAGTCCGATAAAACAACCGGTCGTGTCCTCGTGCTCAAATGCACTATCCACGTAAATATTTCGTTGTTTGGACATGGTCCTCCTTTACAGTTAACAATTGCAGCTCCGTATTTTCTGTTTTCATTTCCGTTCCAGTTAACTTTTATTGACTGGCGAAAGAGGAACAGTTGGAAAGGAGTGCCGATTGTTCGTTATCCTGTGAATCGAAAGTGAAAAAACGGAATTTGATCTGAAATGAGTGCCATTTGTTCCTTCGTTCTTCGATTTCGTGTTTTGAAAATGTACATCTTTAAAAAAAACTAGACATTTCGATGCTAATTATGGTTTAGATCGAAGTATAACGTAAAATATACAAAATTTGTTGCAACTGAATATTTAAATTCATATTAAAAATTTTAGATTTTTTGTGATATACACGAGTAAATTTAATGATCAAATTTTAAGTGTTTAAAAATAATGATAAGTACTGAGGAAATTTAGCTAATTTAATTTAATTTATTATTTAATTATTATTAAATAATTATTATTGTTTAATTTAATTTGATTTAACTTATTACACGTTGTGGAGATTCGTCTGTCAAATTGTTTTGATAAATTTACATAAATTTCCTGTAAGTTTGACTAACTGGAATTTAAGTGATGTACATATGATATAGACGTAACGAAATTCAGATATACGTTTAAAGTGGATGTAATTCGAAACCAATTGGCACATAATATATATTTAATGTAGATATGATCAAAATCCTATTACAGATCTAACCTAATCCTGTATGAGCCTAACGGAAATTTGAATTCTGAATCCAATTGAGATTTCATTTAACACAGCTTGCTATATTCTGTTCGATCGATCTAATTAAAACCTAACTTACTGAAAATGTAATCTGATCCTGAAGTAAGGACAGAATTATTGAATTTGGAACTTGAAATAACATAATTGGGTAACTGGAAGGTCACGTCAGAGATATTTCAATGTCATCGTAGTCGAATTAAGGTCAAATTAAGATCAAATCTAGTCAAAGTTCAAACAAAGTCACGTCAAAGTCAAGTCAAGGCCAAATCAAAATAAAATTAATGTCAAATCAAACTTAGATTACAGAAGGAACTCGAGTCAAAGTCAAATCGAGGTCAAGTCAATGTCAAATCGAGATCAACTCAAGATCAAGTCAAAAACAAGTAAAAGACCTGTCAAAATCAAACCTTGAATGCTGTCAAATATCTCAGGATCATCCTAATTTCACTATGACGATACTTCGAGCTCGTACTATAGTTATCTACCATCATTTAGAGGTTATGTTACGTCACGTTGAAATCTTTTTTGTATTATTCATAGTGATACTCAAGTTTCTAATGGAATCGACAAATCGTCAATGACATGTCACCAATTTGTTACACACGACAACAATCGCATTTTACTTGTTTACCACGTGCCTAAAATATTAAATAATACCCGTTATCAGAAATGTATAACATACTATACATTTCCAAGTCAACTATTTAATTAGTACATTTCGTATTTCTGCAAAGTGAAATTTCATGGGACAAACTGTCGCAACAAAGCATGATCCGCAGCGGATTTCTGCAAACCGCATAGCAGACGCATTGAACCCTAATTGAAATCTAATTCGATATGTATTTATCCAAAACCTAATACCAAATCCGTTTAACCAAAATCCTGTTAGGCCCCCAAACTTCTGCTCGCTAACGTAAACCTATAATAATTAATCCCGTCAACATCCAGCCGTAATCCGACCTATCTCTCCGTTAGGTCGCTTTGACCCGTGCATAAAGACGAGGCGTTGAAAAAGGACGTGGCAAAAAGCTGAAATGAAGTCGATATACACAGTGTCCATCGAATTCATAAACCTTATATCGTTCGCTATGAACCATGCACGTTTCGACGACACATTCTGGATTCGTGGTAGCAGCGTCAAAGGTGAAGCTACGTTGTCCGGTAAATATACGACGCAGCGTGTATTAAATGAAGCGAAGCTAAACAAAAGAGCTCGTACACACCCGTACCCAAGTAAACGCATACACAGACACGCGGAAAGGGAAGAAACGGGGCACGGAGGAAAATCGTTCGCGGGAGAAGATAGAGAAGCGTTTCCAGCGTGACGAAGCGGCGGGCTTTATTGCTTGCCGCGAAAAAGGGTGGCTTAAAAGCCTCGGGGAAAAAATCTCATTTCGATGCAGCCGTTCATTCTGCGGCCGTTAGCCGCTTTCTCGATACACCGAAAAAAAGTTCCTTTGGTAATCGTGTCGGACCCTGTGCTCTCGTGTGTTCCTCTCTGTACTTCTTTTCTTCTTTTTCTTTTTCATTTTTTGCCCCCCCCGTTTTCAAATGAGGAAGGAGCTTCCATTCGATTCGTTAATGACGAACGGAAACAATTTGTTCACCGACTTTCACACTGGAACGCTATTCGTCAAATGCATCTCATTTTAGTCGAGGCGTGGACGTGGTTGGGATTGCGGAGAGGAGAATAAATGCTAAACTAGTGTCTGGGGAATATTTTAGGGGAATTGAGATTGTATTGAATTTTGGTTACTCGAGTATCATGTGTTGGTATGGGCAGGGTTTGATTCGGTAATTCTCACTGAACGATAATTTTGATAATATTTTAGACAGTTACTAGAAAGTCACTAGGTTGGAAACGATTTTATTCCATTTCGTTCGCTGAAGTGTCTTTTACTAATATCAGTATAGTTTGATCTAGTGATTCTTACTAAAGTGGTAGAACTAAGGTTCTAGTAATATTTTATAAAATTACTAGAAAGTTAGGAGGTCGGAGAAGAAATTTTATTGGATGTTGTTCATCGATATCAATACAGTTTGATTCAGTAATTCTCCCAAGTTCAAAATTTATTATTTTACAAATTAATTTAATCACTAATCGTTAAAATTTCTGAACGTAACCAGGAAATTCTATGCATCAAAATTAGAAACAACGGAACAATAATTTAATATTCTCTAAACATGAATACATTACCAACCAATATTAACTAGAATGAAAAAGGAAAATACAAACAAAAATTTTATTAGTGTGTCAATTATACAAATTATATCTTAACATAGTACATTGCAGTAAAAAGTACTATTATAAAGTATCGATGTGATTAATTGGAATATTAATTACGTGGAAAAATTCTACAGAGAATTCAACGCAGAAAATTGGTAATTAGGTAATTGGAAAACAAAGAAAGAATGAGATTCTAGAAAACACTGCTTCATGATTCTAGTTTAGAACAAGTGTGTTAGATAGCGATGATGAGAATGTTGAGAATTGGCCATTTTGTTCGATATACCTATTTGGTGATTTGGAAACAGCGCTCGAATGAATTCTTAGCTATTGCCTGAGAAATGCACCGTGGTTTCTTGCAAGGAAGATTTGCCGGTGAAGGCATACCTTACGATTCAGCCGAGATAAGAGAATGAGCTTCGATCTGACGATCAAACAGCTCTGCTTCGCTGAAAGAGACTTTTCTCACATATTCTCTTCCCTTTCTTTTACTCACGTGCTTTGTACGTTGCCTTCTACTATCGACCGACACATGATCGCAATTTCGGCAACCTTTTTGTACAGAAAACGGTACCCAACGTTGAACCAGCTACTCTTACGTTCAAATTTATGACGCATTTATATAGATAGTTTATCGTAGAACACATGCTTCAAGTTACATTCTCCTTAACGAATAACAATTTTATTATAATTTCTTCGTACTCCGTCTTGTACATATCGTGTAAGATCGCTTGGGCATTGCAAGTTGTGCTTCTACATATTAGAACTGGATTAAATAGAATCACTCTCTTATATATAATAATTTTTCAAAAAGATAAAAGTGACTTCAAATTTTTCATTCAAATTTTGATTTCTAAAATATTTTTAAAATACCTGCATTGTCAATGGATAATGATTTTAGACGAAACCGTAATGAACAACTGTGCATGTTTTAGAGATTCATAAATTAAATCGAGAAAACGAGAAGTATGACTTGCAAGAGCTAACATAAGGCTGATTTTACACTCACGAAGCCAAAATCCCTAGAATCTTTGACTAATGAACAATCCACACAACACCCACGTGTCTCCAGATGTTTGACCTGTTGCTGCTTCAAAACCATACGCGACAGAAGGACAGGATGAAAGTCGAATACAGACTCGAGGAGTAAGACGAGTATCGTGTTGTCGAGTGAATGAAATCTTCCTTGTAAATCGCCAGTGTCTAGCGAGAATACGCACTGCACGTTGCACTGCTAGCCTCTGACTGTTAGCTCCCTTTGAATGTCGCATGTTGCCAAGGACGAGAGCACCGGTACACTGATGTGTTTGGTCGACGAATCGCGGAGATTGTCAGTCGACACAGTCATGAATAGAGAAGCATAGCCCTCGTGACATTCACAGAACGGCATAGCCACGATATCTCATGAGACATGAATCAGTGCATTCGATATCATGAACGCTGTTGCCATTCATACCTTTTTAAATCATCTCATCACGCCTGATCTATCGCTAAATATAGACTACGTAAGACTATTATCATAAAGTACGTTATATAATTCGTAGATTAATTCTCTATTACTTTCCAATTGAAAAAAAAAAGAAAAAGAAAAAAGAAAGACTCATCGTAGAGCTACGACGCTTCGAGATCACATTCGTGACGGGAACGACTTAGCCTATCGGGAGTCACGCCAGATGGCGCCACGAGACAACCTCGGCCGATCGACGCGCCATCTTCTCGCCGCGAACCCACGGGATAACCTTCTCGCGTGCTTATTTCTCGAGAACTCGTCAATTTTTCGATCCAATGAGCATCGCGTGGACTCGCTGAAATGGTCAAAAAGAAACGAGAAGGTCCAGAAAAGGAAAACTCGGTCGAGGCGCGATTTCATCGAGTTAAATCTCTCTTCCGGTCCCGCGAGGCCAATTCGTGTCTGAGATTCGTTTTCCTGTCCGTTTTAAATCCACGCCGGATATTGTACGTTCGAACGAGTCTCTAGTTGCGTTCATGCACGTCTAAGAAATTTTTCCAGGGCAACGATGCTATCGGGAAGATTGATCACTACGTCGCTCGGCTGAACTCGTTCGCGAGGTTACGATGTGATCTTCGAGGGTAATCATATTTTTATATGGTGTAAAACTGTTTACAGGATTTTTCGTTGGGGTGACAAACCTCCGACGGCAAGAGTAAATGTAAAAATCATAGAACAGTACAGACAGAGAAGACATCTTGCAACGATTAAACTGATATTAGCGTGTGATATCCGATGTTCGGTTTGTTATTGACTTCTTGCAGGGGTTTAATGCTTAACGAGAGCACACAAGGCCATTCGCGTTTTTGATCATTTTATACGTGATTTCGGGAATTTATTTGAATTTGAATTTTCAGCCTTTTTTTGTACTTTCGTTTTTGTAATTTTTGATGAACAAGGCTGTGGAGAGGTTATGAGATTCGACGAGACCTTGCAGAACATAAATAGCAGATGTGCCAACGGTGAAAATCGTTTTCTAAGATAATAACAGAATTTAAACAGGTTCCATCCATGGAATAGTTAATAAATATAACAATAATATTTCTGTGTTTTGAAATATTTTGAAATATCTTTATTTGAATTTCCTGTACAGTCGGTGGTGGAGAAATGGTTATATTGAAAATATTTTTCTTCTAATATTTTAGTAGAGGAACTTATCCTTTAGAACAAATTGATTTAGTCCTTTACATGGCGAATTAATGACAGATACAAATTAAATATCATGTATTATACAACTGTTAAATATATTGTGATTGAGTATTGTATTTACAATTTTCGACATAATCGAACAAATTTGTAAGTTAAAATTAACTGTCCAAATATTTATTATTTTTAAAGAAATGTTCATATACTTCCTGAACAATTTCCAAAGTCTCATTAATCACGCTAAAGGATAATATTATTATCTCGCATTTACATTATTATTATAGAGTTGATATAACAAAAACCATTGTTACATCACCCAGAGATTACCCCATATAAATTCAACCTAACCTAAATATACATTTATTACGAAACGTTAGTACTTCCGGAAGACCAGAAAATACAAAATAATTTGTATATTTTCCACGAATTACCTTTTTTGTCCTTTTCCAAATTTATCTCGGCCACTTACGCGTATCTTTGTTCACGCCTCGCTTAATTTACGACATCGCCATATCTCTTCCACCGACCGTGCGTTACAGGACGCGACAGACCCGTAGCCCCCTGGCGTGAGTAATCGTCGTTCGATAAGCGAGCGCGCGTAATTCGAAACGGCGCGATGGCGCGAAAAATTCCAGGTACGTCCGGTTTCTGTAATTTTCGAGGCACGAGGATATTAGCCACGGCGTCGTTGCCTCCGACTAAGCACGGCCTGGTAATCTATTTAATCGAGCCGGTTATTATCGCGATAACGATTTTCATCGGCACGATTGCCGGCAGCCGAGCGTTTAATTGCATGCCGATATTAAATTACTATCGGCCACGTGTCCGATCTCTATTACAACGATATTAACGCGTGGTGTTCTCCTGTAGTGAACCGGGACAAAAGAACCGGAGCAATTACAGAGTAACCCCTCCACTCGTCGTTCGCTATCTTTCCACTGTCTCTCTTTTCATCTTTTTTCTTTTCTATTCTTTTGTCTTTTTCTTTTCCTCGTTTTTTCATTTTTCTTTTTTTTTTACGATGGTTCCTCTTTTTTCTCCATTTTCGTTCGTGTACCGTGTCGCGAATACACTCGAAGCAAACGAACGATTCGATTAAAATTTCAATTATTCGCCGGACATCGCTGATAATTCAACGGCCTCTCTGCTTTGAGGAACAATGGCGCGAGATTTTGTTGGCTGCGATGAAATCTGCGCTGCGATTGGTCATTCGTTTGCTTTCTTTTTTAACCCTCTGTAACTGTGGATGACCTAGAAGGGTAGTATTGTCGACTCACGTTTTGTAATTTTTTTTTTATTCGTTTATATTGGAATATTTTGTGATGTTCCATAGTACTAGATAATATTTTACAGTGCTTCGTATATATAGGTATAATTGATTTGTCAATAGCACTGCCAATGAAAGACTTTGTAAGAATAAACGAAACCCTAGTTATAGAGGGTTAATTCTATTTGATTAATTAATTTTTATTCGAGCTTCTTTTGCTTTTATTCCTTTT
Source organism: Eufriesea mexicana (assembly GCF_001483705.2). Taxonomy (NCBI): domain Eukaryota; kingdom Metazoa; phylum Arthropoda; class Insecta; order Hymenoptera; family Apidae; genus Eufriesea; species Eufriesea mexicana. Next base: position 711,558 of record NW_016912293.1, read on the forward strand.
TTAACGAATTATCGTACAAATCGATATATATGAACCTAAGATACGTTTCCACTACACAGGGTGTCTCGCATTTTTCTCCACGCACAATATCAAACTATCATACGACAAAATGTCTACGATTATTTTCTTAGGATATTATAACGTTAAAAAATTAGACAAACCTACAACGAAATGAAATTTTCAATTTTTGTATCGATGATAGCAAATGATTTCTCAAAATAAAAACGTATGTAAATATCTACAGTGTTTACATCGCGTCTCATATTTTTGCTATAACTTCTTGAAAGAACATTTATGAACTTTTATTACAGTTTATCTATAAAATACCTAACCAAACCCAATTAGTTGAGTTTGTTCAAAAAAATTGTGCGAAACACCCTGTATATACGGTGGTGAACGTAAGATTCTTTTTCGTTTCCGAATTCTTCTATTCATTTTATACGAAAGTGGCCAAACAGTTTATCTAAAAGTATAACCAAAGTTGTCGATGATTCACAAGGTACAGTATTGTTTGAGATAACGAATGAACGAGACCTGAAGTCTTAGACGTTCTTAGACCAGCAAGATACTCGAAGCGATACAGTCGAATATCTAGTTCACGTTTGCTCGTTAAATTCCAATTACAACGTATGCATTGAATCTATAATGCAGCTGTAACAGCTTATTCGTCGACGTCTTGCCCAGACTCGCTCCGCTTTCCAGCCTAGAAACACCATAGAACCTAACCATCTCTTATACCACGTGAGCAGTGTTCAACTTCCGGCTGATCCGCCAGATTGAACGCTCGGACATCCACGTGTTAGCTCTAACCGAAGCGCAGTCGAAATGAAAATACGTGAAAGATATATTCGCTGTCATGTATCGTTGTTCGATGGAACACATGGTAGACGATTAGCATTCCTCCCGGTGAGAATGGAAAAGCGGAAAATCCCCTCTTACTCTAGCTAAAGAATTTGAAAAAAAAGAAAAAGAAAAAAAAAGACGAAAGAAAACCTTTAATAGCCGATTCGAATTTTCTATCAATTGTGTACATGTGTTTATTACTCTTATATTGACTCAATGATGTTATTCTGTGGTGCTTTGCATGTCTCTATTGGACTCTGCATGTCGTATAGGGCATCGTAAGTACTTATTAAATGAACTCATCAACGACTACTACCGAATACACACGACACCCGCAATGACTCTTGTTTAAATAAGACCTCGAACGCGTCCCGCTGCGTTGCGACAAAGTCGAATGGGCGATTCTAGAATCGTTATATTTATCAACGTAGTCGTGTATACCGAGAGCTTCTGTTGGTTTCTCTTGAGAAAACGTGGAGAAGGTAGTCCGTAAGAACAGTCGGCGGAGAATCGGGGAAACCACCTCGGAGACGCTCTATTCCAACTGCTGCCTGTCAAGATTCTCTTTAGGCTTTCACGGTTCCCGAATTATCGCGGTTCAGATCGTCCGAGGCTTCCACGTGTAAACTGTGCTGCGTTTTGGAAAACGTTTCGCCAAGCGTTCCTGCTAATACTGTATCACAGTTAGCTCTACGATGCTGGTGCAGTGCTAGACACTTCTCCGAGACGACCAGATGGGTTGGGTTTCCACTTGGAAGCCTCGAATCGGTCTGCGTCGTCGTTGCGTCAAACGCGTAGCAAGACTCTGTCAACAGTTAGAATTCTCGAGCGACGATAGCTGATCGCGTGGATTCGAGGCGTTTTATTCTTAGTAATGAGAGTTGGTCTTGCTAGGTCGGTGATGAGAGGTCGATTTTCCGAAAACCGACTGTGCTTACTGCAGTTTCAGTTTCTAGAGTAATTCTCGTAGAGCAACTGCGATCAGAGAGTAATCGCCTACGGAGAGAAAGATGGACAGGATGCCTCGTTCTGCTTGATCGATTAGTAGTGGACGTGTGAGACTCGACGATAAGCCAAAAGGGTGTAAGGTTAGGATGTAAAGTGAGAGAGGTTTGAGGTTCTTTGAAATTGTAGCTAATTGGCATCGATAATTAGTTCGTTTGAATATTAATCTTCAATGCTTCGGAAGAGGTACAACGGAACTGGATTCGATTCAATTTGAAATTGTACGAGGAAAGCTTCTTAAAGATGTCGAAATCGAAGAACAAAAGGGAAAACCTGCTTTGGAACGTTCCTCGATCTTCGTTCCTGCTAATTAGCTGGGGACAAAGGAGTTGGACGTTTCAGAAGGGACTTGACAGCTTCTTCGATCAAATTACTAGCTCTTGTTTCGAATTAATCGACTGTGCAATTCGATATAATAAAACTGATAAGAAATTACTTTAGCGACACGTGTGTGCTCGTGATTCGTTAGAATTGGAAGCTGAGAATGGTCTTTTTGGCTCGTCGAAGAGAGGTGACACGTTGATCCCGGCAGAACGAGGATCCTTCCAATGACCTGGTAAAGTTTTAATTCCGACGAGCCAATTTTACTCGATTTTCTTTCTCCCGACCTCACTTTTACGTTTCGAATCAAAGGCTCGAGGTTGTTTGCAACAGGTTCTTTAGTTTATTTATTTCCTCTAGTAGGAACCTTTAGTCGTAGTGCCGTATTATTATTAAAATCATGCCGCCCGCCTATGTTGATTCGAGAAATTCCCTGCCTGGCCGGTCAAGAAGGCTGGCTTCCCTTTTGTTATTCCCCTGGTCCCTGTGTCAATATTGTTTGTCTGTTACGCTGTGGGTGTTCTGTTTAATCCTACCTTTCGCTGCTTCCTGTCGGCTGGAACACTGGCAGACCTCCAGAAGATGCAATAACGTAAGGAGGAATAGAGTACAGGCCAACTAAATGAGCACTCTCGTTTAAGAAGAAGCTTGGAAAAGTGTTGTGTCAATGTTCCTTTCAGATTTAATGAATCTGCAATATTACAGGGAACGCTAAAGTGACGTTTCGGTGCAGAATCGTGTTTAGAAATTTTAAGAAATAATTCGGGAGAGTATGAGAGAAAGTGAAAACGATATTCGAATAATTTTATCCACCAGTGTAAATTAGTTATTGGTCCTCGAATTTTATGGTCAAATTGCATCCTGTCAAAAATAAGTATCCAGATCGTTGAGAAAGTTAGGGTACCTACTGGACGTTGGACCCTGCTACGAATTACATTCTCACACGTGAAATATCGTTAACCGATTCGACTATAAATAACGGCTAATGAAATTTTGCCCCTAAAAGGATTAAATACCTGGCCATGGTTCTAAATTACCGAGCATTTAAGCCAGCTAAGTATAAGAACCATATCGAGTGGGATAATCCTCTCTAACTCCTTTCTTAACCGGCGTGATTCATTAATCCAAGGGCTATTCGAAATTTCGGATTTAAACTTCCCCGCGAATTTTACGTTAGGGGAACAAACTCGGTTACCAAACTGACAGTCGAAACTTCTCTCTATAAGCTGGCCTGTACTGCAAGGAAACTGAAATATCGTGACAGCCGTACGATCTTCCATGCTCGACTACAGTAGCGTGCAAAAGTCTTTGGTTTGAGGAGAACCTCGGCTAGAGATTAAATCGATCGTTATTCTATTTACCTTGTATCACTGGTTACCATTCCCTTAGTACTCCGCACATTTTGGTCACGACTTCTCGATAAAGCTTGACACGTTTTCCTTACCTGTATTTATAGAGTCTGTTGACAATTGGCACACCCTGTATACACCCTTCTAGTAATCGAGTTATCTTTGTGTACTCTATATATTGTCACAGTGGTGCCTGTTTTAACGTCTGCAAGTCTGATTTATGTTGACATTTGTCTGAGCTGATGAATTTTAAAGATTTGACAGAAGAAATTTTGGTAGGATACTGATACTCGATTCGAGTTGATGAAAAATTAGTAGTTTAATAACCAGGCATAGCAATTTGTATTGATAACTAGAGTCATCTCTACATAGGATTCTATAACTACAATTGACACTACATAGAGCTGTCATGTCGTGTAATCATTGGAAACGCTTTGGTCCTTGTTAAAAGGTGTAAAAATAAGTATAGAAATTTTTGAAAATATGCATACAGCATTGTATTTAATATATAGCTATAACTCCAATTGACACTACATAGAGCTGTCACGTCGTGTAATCATTGGAAACGCTTTGATTCTTCGCTAAAAAATACAAAAATATGTATAGAAATTCTGGAAAATATGCAGACAGCATTGTATTTAATACTCGTCCATTTAATAAGTAATGATTCACAGCAAAACACTGTGAACTTTGCTCCAAGAATTAACAAAGACAGTAATAGACGCTAAAGCGGGCACGGATCAGGACACTTATGCGGGCAGTACTGTATACCCTCAGTTTTATAATTGAACTTTCACGAACCCGAGACTATTTCATTCGAATAAAGAGAAATCTGGAAAATGAAGAAAAAATGAAGTATTATTTGAAAAGACACCAGTGATTAATTGGCATGAAATTTGAGGTGGTAGAAAAAGGGGTGAATCGATACAAAATATAAAAGTTTAATTGCGAATATTTATTAATTTCCAACGTATTGATAAAAACTTTCCTAAATAAGTAAAATTATATAAAGATTTAAGCTTATACTTATTTGACATAGATTAATATCATACCTGCTTAATATAGTATCACAATCACCGATTTGATATCATCGAAAGTTTATTATTAATATCTCAAAAACCTAACAAATACTCGAAGCTGTAATAAAATTTCATAACTATATTTTCAGATATCAATAACAAACTTTCGATGGTATACATTGAATCGATTATATAGCCTTGTTATATTATATAAAGCAGGTATACTGATCTATGTAAAATAAGCGTAAGTTTAAATCTCTGTATAGGAAAGTTTTTATTGAAATCTTGAAAATTGATAAATATTTTCCAAAATTGTATATTTTCAGTCTATCCACCCCACACGCCATCCCTTAAATTTCACCCCGATCCACCAACGTCTCTCATTATCATGAGAACGTACTTAGTCCACAAACTCTTTTCTTTTTTTTTTTTACGTGGAGGAAATCTTCAAAAGACACCCGACCCCCCTAGGGGAGGAGGTGGGGTTATGTGGGATTTTAACCCACTAAAACCCCCACGATGGCCACCCTACCGCGAAAGTGGAGCGCCCTGGTCAGCCCACAAACTTGTCGTCACAGAGCAACCTAACGATCGGAAACTTTTTCACGCTACTGTACCTGCCACCATCTCCCAATGTACCTTCCATTTCCCTTTCCTCGGACTTAATTAATCCGATCGATGGACATCGAGAAACGAGGAAAGAACGCGGAATCGGTATTCCCGGGCAGCCAATCAGCGGCTCGTTAATTAGCTCCGGCGATGCACGGTTCCCTTCGTCCGCAATCAAACGGCCACGCACGGACAAAGAGACACAGGGATGAAATACCGGCGCGGCGATACCGAAAACGGCGTGTCGGCGTCGCGACGACGACGCCCCGAGCAACTCTCGCGACGCTCGTTTCCGTTCACCTGCTCGCAGGCGGATCGACGATCAATTAGCGGAACTTTGATCCACGCCGAAAGGGGTAGATCACCCGTCCAGGGTTGGATTAACGTTCCAGCGGCACGACGAGTAGCGTGCACCCTCACGCACGCTCACGCTGAGACCGGGTTCGTTTGATCCGCCACGCTGAAAGACGCGTCGCTGAAGGTAAACGCCGCCTTCCTGGATCGTGCCGGCTGATTTACGCGCGACAGGTCGTAACTCTTCCGTTGAAAGCGGGAAAAATCGGGTTCCGGAGGGGACGATCGAGACGCGTATCGTCCTGGTAATGATTTAGACCAAGGAAATGGAATTCGTAGAGGAGAATGAAGGAAAGAGGTTTGTAACGTTCATCCCGGGGTATATTTTATGTTAATGGGGAGATTAAAAGTTAGCGAGTGGACTATAGTACATACGTGGCAAAATAAAGATACACCCGCTGATTTTTGGAGTTTCAGGTACTTTGAAGGGGGTATATCATGTAGGGGTTTAGGGGAGGAAATTATGACTGTGCGATCTTGAGTCGAATTTAAATTTGCACGGGGAAATTGATAATATAGTGTAGCCATTGCATAATACTGTTGACGAAATATTGGGAAAGTAAAATATTTTCTTGAATATCTCGGAAATTGGGAATTTTTTATTTATTTGTCTTCTATATATAAGATTCGAATTCTGACTCGAACTGGAATACGAAAATATGTAAGGAATCATCCTCGGACATTTTAAAACGGTGCTAATTATCTATAAAGAGAAAATTGAAAATCATTATCATAAAACATTGTTAAACAATTTTTTTATGTATCAGTATTTTCATTTTTCACGTAATGATATAAAAATTTGAAAAAATTTGCGAAAAAGGTATAATTTGTAGAAAATCTTCTACGTTATTAAAAAATGGGTATTTTATATGGTATTTGTACCTGAAATTTATGTACATTGGAGTACCTTCGAGAAATACCGAAAATTATATGGCGTACTAGTATTTTGTCGTGTACTGTAGTCCAATGAATGACATAGTTGAGTTCATGGGTTTGGGAATGGAATGGATTTGGGAATAATAATTGGCATTGTTGAGAAGGACATGACTCTGTGATACAATATCGGAAACCGTAGATTGGAAATGTCGATCGAGATTTTGATTTGCACGTTGAACTTGTACAGAAAATTAATTAAGAATTTCGTTCGGTTAATTTTTGAACGAATTTGAATTTTTGAATTTGAAATATTGAATTTGAAATTAAATTTACTCCCTGTAATTTCACTTACAATTAGATATATTACGTTCGTGCGTATCTATACTCTTTAATCCTTATTTAGGCATGTTTAACCGGTATATTATATTCTCCTATCATCCAATAATTTATTTATAGCAATTGCCAATACTTTTCTCCCATCACAATATAAATCTCGTCAGCACGTTATTTATTTTTCTTTCCTTCTTTTATTTCGCATCCCCGGTAGACAAAAGACAAAGGAAACCTTGTTACAGAGCTTTCAATTTTTCATTTTTCATTTCCATTTAATCGCAACGGTGGATCGATATTTCTACGAAAATTGAATATTCCGTGCTATCATATTTTATGAAAAATTTGCTATCCATACCGCCGAGATCTAATAAAAATAATATCTCGAATAATAATCTCGAATAATATCTCGAACAATCTTGGACGATATTGAAAGAAATAATTGGAACGACATATATAATCCGTTAGTGAAACATTTAGAACGTAGTCTGGGTATAGTGATTTCTCGAAACAAGATATGATCCTCTCTGAGAAGCATTAATACCATAATATGATCCTTGGAGGAAAATACGAGTTCATGGTAAAAGAATCGCAATCATATAAAGATAGTCCTTTATCATATTATTCGACATTTTCCTTTGCCGTGTTTCCTTCGTCCATTTTCAACGAAACGGAAAACACGATCCTTCTCAATTGTGCGAGGTGCACCATGTATATCAGGGAAAATTAAATCAGCTCTTTTCCAGCGTTCCTCCTGGCTTGAATAAGGGAAGAGATATGACCTGATCCGATCGCGTGAATCATTCTACGTTGCGTTTATTAATTTTGATACCGGATCTGTTCAATAAATCCGGCCGAAATTGTGTCTTCGAAACACTGCCTCGTATCTCGTGATGTTTCATCGTCAGTGATTTTAACCAATTTTATTACTTCCGCAGACATACCTTTAATTCTCCGAAATTTCCCAATTTTCACTCCATTATACGATTTCCATTTATTTATTTATTTTTTCCCGGACAATGCTATAGTATTTGGGCACACGGGGACGAAGGGGTGTGATGTATCACTGGAGAGGTTATAAATAAGGGAATTAAACGAGAAAGGTCATGGGAGCCGTAAATGTTCTATTTTGGAAATGCAGGTATAATTATGCGTGAATGGAGAAACTATTTTTAACTCGCAGACGTTATATCGGTGTACCAATCTTCGCTGTGGTAGTAGATAAACGTCATCGAGTGTAACAGCAAAAAGTTTAGAGTGTATATAGGGTGACTCGTGTTAATTTAGCGAAATATCTCGCAAAGCTTTAAAGAAAAATTGTTTCAAATGATTACTATTAATTTCTGATTTTTCGTATATTTTTAAGGTCATTCGAAGGTCAACTTTTCTTAAATGGGACTACAATCTTTGTTAGAGATATTTGCTTTTTAGGAGTTTAATTTTCTTTTCGAGATATTTTACTGTCTAAGTATAAATGAGACACCTTGTACATCTTCAACATCATTATACTGTGTAATGGTGTAATATATATTATAAGTTCAACAGTATTTTATTTTCCCCTGAATTTTTGAAACACGATATTTGCTACTTCCATGACCTTCCCTATCAAATTTCTTTATTCGTACATTTTCTAATGACGTATTCTTCTCCCTGACCACGTGATCCTCGATACCATAGCAAATGCTCATCCCAATTTCAGCTATATATATTTTTTAAACGAGACTTCTGCAGCTCCCACGACTTTCCTTATCGAATTTCCCCGTTTAAAAGCTCTCCAATTATGTACTACCCCTACTCCACCTGCCCAGGTTCCCGAATATCACATAGTACAGCCATTTCTTTTTTCTTTCTCCCAATTTAAAGGGGTACGCGTGTTATTAATCGTTCCACGACAGCTCGGAGCTTTCCTTTTTCGCGTTTCTCGATCTCCCTGCCCACGTTCCCAGCGAATAATTTTACTTGTCATTTTCCACAGAGCGAAGTATGCGAAGTTAATTACAAACCGTTTCGCTTTGTAAACGATCGGGAACGGTGTAATTCGAAGCTCGGGAGGTAGAGTGGAAACGGGAGCCAAGCTTTTGACTTAGCCCCGAACAAAAGGATTGCGTTAACGAGAGGAATTCTTTTACTATTTAGTCGCGGGACGATGGTCGTTTCCTTTAATACGACGTTTAATCAGGGAAATCTCATTAATACTCGACGAATCAGGACTTCCGAGCGCGCTGATAAGACGAGTGGTCGAATTCGACGGAATTAACGCGGAACTACGGCCGGATTGGGAATCTCGAAAATGGTGAACTTCGCAAATTTCGCGCGACCCAGCATCGAGATCTCCCCTTGTATTCTTTGATTCTGTCAATCCGCGTTTATTAACCATTTTCATTTCTCTCTGACATTTTCTCCTTTTTCTTTTTTTTTTCTTTTTTTTCTCTCTCTCTTTCTTCTTTGTTAACGATCCCACGTAGAACGCGCAGGTACCACGCGTTCGATATCGATAGACAGAAATCTCTTCTCTGAATCCAGGAGAAAAAGGACGGACCGGTGTACAAGTTCTACGAGACCATTCGCGATTTCGGCGAGGAGATCATGAGCACCATCAGCCACCTTCGCGACGTCACGCTCTTCGCGCCCAGCAACGCAGCCCTCGAGGAACCGGGCGTTCAGAAGATCTTGCAGGACAAGCAACGCGTCAAAGAAATCTTGAATCTGCATTACGTGAAGGAACGACTGCCACTCGACAAGATCAAGAACAAGACTGTCAGCAAGGTGAGTGACTTTGTTTTGTCAAGCTTTTAAAAGGGCTCTGCGAATGGATTGGTATATATCGGGTGTCCTGTAACTTGTGGTACCATCTAGATACGCGATTTTCTTATAAATATCGAATAATAATTATATTCTTAACACTAAACCTATCATTTTATAATTAAAAATTTCGCATTCAACATTATTGCTTTGGTTACTTGTTTTCCTAGTATCCTTTTACTATAGGTATAAGCAATTTTTCAATATCTCCTCGTGTTCTATTTTTGTAAAATTTAACTTATTTTATTTTTTCGTTTACCGATCATAATAGATTTAGTATTGAGATAACGTTAATGTAATGAAATAACAATTGTCACAACGTCATTCATTATGTACATTTATAGACGAAAATTATGCAACAAAATAATTATTTGCTAATTTTCGTGTATTTCTTAATTTGTGACATGCGCGTGTAGAAATTTAAATTAGGATGAAGAGATAATTTTATCTGGGCTGTCAAATATTCAAACTCAATTTTTTTGAAAACAATGGTTAATTTGAAAAAATTTTATTCCTGATTTTGCATTTATTTTTTCGCGTCAAATTAAATACATTCAAAATATATCACTAGTTACGAGACACTATATATATACCTAAGTATAGTAGAAGTTTCGAATCGCTTCAAATGTTCACTAATTTTGCGTTATCTCAGGAATATTAATAAAAATTAATATAGAAATTAGTTATTTATTTTTTGTTTTTACAAATCTAATTTTTCTTTTACCTAGTTTCGATAATAATCGTGTCAATTTTCGTATCGAATAGAATATTTGGAAATTGAAAGTGCCATCGACGGTACTTCATAGATTTTAACAGCTCAGGAGATCTCAATTGTCCTAATGGTCCTTATAGTTCTTAAGTATTCGAGTCCTTAAGTGTTACTGCTGCTAAAAGCTGGAACAAATTTAAAAGAGGAATCACCTTCGTGATATTAGAACATCAAGAACTTTTGAGCATTCTTAAAAGATGCATTAGGTTGAAAGAAATGTTAAAATGCGTTAAAACTACTATACCATTATATAGTTAAAGATAAATATTTAGATAAAGATTTGTAGATAAATAAAATCGATGAACTTCCAAAAGGAAATGATGAAAATGAAATGACTAATTATTTTTAAAAAATGTCGATATATAAATAAATTCCGAGATTTCTATAGATTTCGAAGCAATTGTAATTTTTTGAAAATTTGTAATATATAAAAATAATAATCAGAAGCGAGTCGAAACTTTCTTAAATTATTATTCTTCGCGATGTTACGCTATTTGCATAATTAATATGTCATACGAAAGAATATCGAAGATCCATTACTTACTAATTTTTCCATGCTAATTTGGACGGTTTTGGTGCAAAGATTTCGTTGCTTTTGTAAACGAAATAACATTGTCATTGTCGCTCTGAAACCAATTATCCACACACACGTGTAAGAAATTGCAAATTGATTAACTCGATGTTTCTCTGTTTTCTGTTTTCGTTCGAAGAAATCCTCGATCGGGAAGCCGATACACATTGGGGTAATTACACATTTATAAATCTTTTCAGTGTTTCTGTTCGATTGTTCGTGAACTTTCTCTGCATCCTTCTTTCTCTTCGCATTCGCCTTGATTTACTTCTCAGCGTTGATCCCATTGTCGATTCTCGTTTCACGAAATATCGTCGTGGACTCTGCGTGAACGTTGATCAAAATGCGGGAATGTTTTTTTCTATTTTCATTTAAATTACGAACATTTTATTCTGCGGCACGCAAGCGTGGTTACGCTCTACTAAATTTTCATTTTCGTACGCTTACTTTTCCGCTGGCGCTACTCGCTTGAAGTAATTCCTTTTTCGAACTGAATTGACTGCTCGAGATCTTTAAAACACGGATTTCGATGAAATATTTTACAATTTACGATTATTTCATTTTCTATTTCTTTTTGTAACAATTTTATTAATAAAAATATATATATTTCTTATTTTTATTACACATAGTACGATTTTGTGTTATGTTTAATCTTGTATTTTATATTAGATTTTTTGGAAATTTAAATTATGTTCTTTGGATTTAAAAAGTAGGCTGTAAGTGGTCAATTCATTTTGAATATGGAATTAACAATGATCAATGTTGATTTCGCTGTATTCGTAAGATTCTTGGATCTCGTAATATTTTTGTATTAGAATAAAGAACGCGTAGAACTTTTTTGGTAGATATTGAATGATTAGAAAGTTAGTATATAATTTCTTTCAACGTGTCAGCGCTTTGTGTTTAGAGGAATATAAAGTGTATATGTATATCTCTGATTTTAATTCACGCCGATTATGTATAGATATATTGGTGTTATTTATCAGGACACGTAATATTTTTATCTATGAAAATTCACATTTGTTTCTAGGTATTAATACATTATAATAAATTTACAACATTTTTTTATACGTCTTGATACCAATTATCGTCTCAAGATATTATCAAGATTTGTTCATCACTATTCATTACAAATACCACACTATTGTAATCAAGAAATTAAATAAGAATATCAACAAAATAGAGAAATTAGATTCGAAAGAGCAACGAAATCATTGGACGAAAGGAGAAGTGGTTAAAAATATCATAACTATCACGCAATTAATATAAACTTCTATTCTATATTTTTTAATTATATAGATTGCTGGTTTCTCCATTTTTTTAAATATTTTATATTTACGATTGATTAGATAATACAAAGATTAAAACGGAAAGGTAACAGAAAAATCGAAATATCAATTTGCAAGCAAATTTGCAAATATTAATTTTCATAATTATGATTCGCAGTTAATAATAATATTTTCGAAAATCGTGTATTAAATCGTCCCGACTTCCTTGCATTATTATCGGTCGCATAGTAAATTCGATACTCGAATTATCTTCGCGAATGCTGGAGATTTGAGAAAATATAACGAGACTCCTCGTTGTTCCTCCGAAAAGTCTTTTCATGCTGATCGAGTAATAACGAACATCCGGGAAACGAACAGGTGTTCTTGGTCGACTTCGCGGAAACTTCGAGGAGGCCGAACTAGCCTTCGTTGTTATGACGTTAGGGTTCTCCTGTCAAACTTTTACCTTCCAATCCACTTACAATTAATCCGGACAGGCTGCGAGTCTTCTTATCGGATTCCTCCACGAAAGTTCGTTTTCATCTAATGCCATTTCTCGAAACTTTTCCCTGCTTCTATATAGCGTGCAATCAACGCGCTCGCTATAATCGTTACAAAAGCGCTTTCATGCGATAAATTTCCGTGATACATATGTGCATATCAAAATATCTTTATTTCCACTGTATTTTTAACTAAAAACAGGTTCTTAGAGAAATTCATAATTTTTGAAAACTGAGAGTGTTAGGACAATTTCGATTATGGATTCGTGCTCAAGAAACTTTACACTTTATAAGAATCACCTAATGAATATTACAGATTGTCATATGTCATATATCAAATTTGTTGGACAGTGTTAGTAGCGTAAGAAAAAATTGTAATTAAACTCTTAAGTAAGTGTTTAAATTATAATATTGCAATGATTTGGATAAAACATAGATATTATTGATATTTATTATATTTAGCCATGATAAATTTAATTTTAAAGTAGATATTAATTCGAGTTAAATTAAATAAAAGAATAAAATGTATTTTAAATACGTAAGTATTAATATCGATTAAATGCTGTGATACTAAAATCTAAAAGAATTATTTAAATTGAGGAAGTATGATTAATTGATTTTACAAATCATAGAAAATACGAGATACCGTATTAATGGGGCCTAACGATGGGGACCAAAATGGCGGACATCTCATCATTGATATATTAATATTTACCAGTGATATTATTTGTCATTTATATAATTCGTGCCATAATTCGTTCGGCATATATTATACGTATTATTCGAAGGGATAATACGTTTCAGAAATTATTGATTCGGTGTTTTCGTAGCTACCGTTACAAGTAGAATAAGCGAAGAATTGAGCGGACGCGGTTTACCCAGACGCGCGATTATGAACTAACTTTTCCAAGACTATGGGAATGAGAAGTTCCGAAGTAAACAAGTTTCAAAGTTCCAACTCATTTTTGACTGTAATATGCTCGCGAAATAATTTTAGTATAATTTATTATTCGAATTGCACAACAGCTTTATCTCTAAAGAACTCACAGAGACTCTCTATACACTCTTCTTAATCCCGAGTAGTGATTCAAGATTCTCAATAATTCTCATCTTATCCGAGCCATAAGGAATTATCAGCGAATTTAAATCCGCAGATAAATCCCTCTTAAAACATTCAATTCGCAGCACGTTCGTATCTCTGAATGATTAAAGTTGATATCAATTTTCTTTCTTTCCCGAGTTATTTAATTAAATCCTCGAGTATAATCCCGAAGCAGCCGTTGTTCAACGAAATACTAATAAACTTACATATCCGGATGCTTTGTGAATTTATCGATAAACGTATTCCCGGTTCGCGCTAAACATACTCTACCTGTAAAAATTGTTTAATTATCTCTCGGAAAAGCTCGGACAAAGGGAAAAAGCGACGCATATATCAGACACGCTCTCTTGAAAAGCTGCTACTAGTTCCCTGTGTAATTAAAAGATTTTTTATTCTGCTTGATCGAATTCACGATTTTCCTCGAACACGCGAAAAAATATGTTTTATGACGCAGAGAGGAAGAAAAGGGAAAGGGGGAAACGAAAATCGTTTAATTGAAACGATACATCGTCGAGGGTCCTGCGTGAAAGAATAATTCCCGCGTAAATTCATACCTTCGATTCCTCTCCCTTTGAATAAATTCCACCAACTTTATTCCTTTCATCGAGCTTCGTGCGCGAATTTACTGTTTGTTTACACGTTTGTTTACGCGTGTGTTTGCACGCCGAATTTATAGGCGATACAGAAACGCTTTGCAAATCCGGAGTGAAAAATCGTGCCTCTGCCGGTATAATAAACGACTCGAAATGGTTAAAAACCATGGAAAATACGATTCGAATTGTAATTCGTTTCGTTGAAGGATTCGTAAGTGAAATCGCGGGGCTCCCTTCTTCTCGCCGCCATGATGATTATCGCAACTACTAGCGCCGCGGTGGAACGTTCGAACTATTCTTGCGTATGTAACTTCTCGATGAAATTTTCTGCCATTACGAATAAAATATTATTATTCGAAATATCATAGTTTATTTATTAATTATTCTTCATTCTTAACATCAACGATTATTTATTTCAAATATGATTTTTATTATATCTCAAATATCGCTGGGTTGTAAATGAGGTTATGTTCAATTTTTATTCGTATTATATTTACGTCTTACGCAATGGAGATTGTTAATAACTTTAATACATTAAATATTACATATCAGTATTATTTCTTTTGTTAATATCGTTACACATGATTGATATTTTTGACTCGAGAGTATTATAATATGTTTTACGTAATACCACTTAAAAATCAAAGTGCAAAATCCTTTCTCCAAGAATGATATTCCGTTAGAAGAATCAAAATTGATTCTGAATATTCCAAAAGTGAAATATATCGTTGTATTAATTGGACATTGATATAGAAATATTTGAAGTTTATCGTGCGAGGTTATATTCGTGGAGTAACCGATAGCAGAACAAGCGTGAAATTTTAACGCAACGCGGAAATCTCGTTACTCTCGATTAGAACGATTTACTCATTGTTTACAATAATTAATATGCGTATCGTAGGCGGTAAACGAAGGCTGGCAAAGTCAATATTGGAAGGGACAGTTGGCGCGGCGCGTTGCTAATAAATATCGCGCGCATTACCGGTCGATGTTGTTTAATAACCGGCAATTAGTGACTCGATATTAGTACGCCTGTTTTGGCTTTTATCATAATCCATTCGTAAATTAATTCACGTTCCCGCCGAGACCTCCATTTTGCGCGACGCTTCTTATCCGCTTCTGCTAACTGATAGATTAATCTTTCGCTCGATTTAGGTCATCCCATCATTAATGTTTTTTCATTTAATCATTACATATTCTGTAATACTATGGTGTATGATTTTATCGATTTATTTTAAGCCACGACGCAAGAACTATTTCCAAAATTTGATACGATATTCACTTCCTTATTTCATAGTTAAACGTGATGTATTCGTACAAATTTGAGGTATTTCATTGATAATGAATAATAATTAATTGGTATATTTTTTTATATTTAATTTTGTGATAATTTTCTAACCATTTTTCATCTAATAATTCTTAATTCTTTTTCATTAAAGAATAGGAAAATAAAAATATTTTATTTCCCCCAATGTTTTCCAATATAATCTCGATTTAATTTCTTCCTACTCAATTTGTTATAAAAAAAAGTATTATACTTCCATATTTTTATATTTAGTTTATACATTTATATTTTCATTCTTGAAATATTGCCTTTTAAAATTCTGTAGACAAACTTTGCTTATTAACATAATTTTCTTAAAAATATAAGACGTATCTATATCCATTTTCTCTTTTTCTAATAAATACGTAAATAAATTAACGGATAAATTACAATTCTTTGTAAAGTGTAGCATATTTTTAAGAAGCACAGAGCTAATGACAATATTAAATTAAAAAGTATACTTATCGCGTGATTAAAGATGGTTCATGAGGACTTCTAGGCGATTCTAATTATCTGGAACGAATTTACGTATAATACGATATTCTGCGCAATTGTCGTCAATCGTGCATCGGTCATTCGATTATTCGCAGTACGAAAATCAAGCCTTTATACGCGACAGTAGAATGTTAATTTATGAACGGACCGAGGATATAATTAAAGGCAACGTTCCGTATCAGCATACCGGCTGATTGAGGCATGGATATTCAAGTGTAATTAGCTATATCGGTGATTTCGCGTAATTGCGACCACAGATCAAAATCGACAGTCGCTAGTCAGAAAGCTAGAGATATCGAGACTTACGGAACGTGTAACTCAGAATACTGCTTTGACCACCGTGTATTCGTTCGTTCTGTTCGGTCGACAAAATAATGTTGATTAATTTACGAGAATTCGAGAATAGCAGACTATTATACCATCTCGTTAAATTTGACTCCATTGTCAATTGTTTCAGAGCATATTGGGGTATAATAATTAATTTTGTTTCACTTTATATTGTCAGTCGGAAATTTGGGATCACTATTGAAACCGATATTAAATTCCATATTAATTTAAAATAAATACCAATTTCCTCTATGTCAACAAACTTTTTACTCAAGAATTTTCCAGTACAAGTTTTAGAAAAATTGTGCCTCTTGTTTAAGTCTGGAGACTAAATAATTTCCTTGTATTTTTCGTCAAATTTCTCATCACGTTACTTTCACGTGTACAAACGACTGGTTCGCAAAGAAAAGAAAAAAGAAAAACTGTCAAATTGGTTACAATAAAGATGGCCAAATACCAGACGGGGATGAACAAGCCTATAAAGCAGCTCACGACGCAGCCCACGTTGTTTCGTCTTTTAATCGCTTCCCTGGATGGTCAACCAAAATGTTCCCGGTTTTTATTCACGTGGGTCGACCGATTTGCATTAAACGGCGCTGCTTTCGCGCCAATTTATCGCGCGGATATGTTTTATGCCGCTCTTCTGCTTTATGACGCGCAACCCCCGCTCCAGATGAGGCGATAAAACAACCCGCGGAAGAGGAACACTGAAGTTCCGTAACGCGACACGTTCGAGATAAAACGGCTTCTTTTTTCCCCGTCGCGAGACCACGTGCACGTTGTCGCAATTAATTTATTCGACGTCGTTCCGCGGAACGCAATTCCGCTGTTGAATCGTCGTTCGTTTGGAAGCGATAAACGGCGCCCGTGGCGCCATCTGCTTGGCCCGCGTAATGGCGAAATAGGAGATTCTTCTGTGTCTCATTTCAGCGTTATTTCGTCGGATACTCAGTTTGCCCTTGCGGCTTCGTAACGGTAATTGTGCTTCAATTTATACTCGCAATGGCAAGAATCTGAGGAATTGAAAAGATTGTTCATCCCAGGTGAAGTTACTCCGTTAGGTGATGCTACACCATTTACATATTCTTTTGCGACGAAACATAAGGGAGATCGTGTTGTTTAAATCAAATGATGTAAACCGTGCTTTGGAAACATTTTTATATGTTAAAATTCTTCTTGTACGTATCACAGATCCTCCAAAAGGGAAATCTGACAAGAGAAAAAACATTTTCTTCCTACTTATTGCCATAAATCATCTAAGGGAATACCGTTTTCTCCTCGGTAGATCAATAACATCCATGTCGTTTGTCGTCTTTTTACTTAGCTAATTGCCAATTAAAAACTGCTTCTGCCCAAGAACAGGTTGTATTTGAAAGGAAAAAAATGAGAAATTGGATTACACGCTGTTCAAGACAGAATACCTGTTCTACGTACGATAACTACCTACTCTCGCATCTTTCGAAAATAATTCTTCGAGTTATCATTACCATATATATTTCAACTTCGGACACACTTCCAAATGATCGTCTAATCCTTTCTCAATAGTCGTTCGCAAAAACGTTCGGCCTCGGAAGCCAATAACCGGACCACTCCTGTTTCATCAGAAGACGGTCATCCTAACAAACATTTATTTGACATTCAAACGAAATAAACACACGGACGTAAATGAAACATTCCCGATTCGGTCCATTTCCTTTGACGTAGAATAGACGTTGAGGGATTTAAGGAAAAAAGCGGCAAGAAAGGAAATGTAAGAGCTTAAGGGTACGCGTTTGCTCCTTGAGCGGACGTGTCAAGCATTCCGACCGGAGCTTCTAATTGCTGAACTGCGATTAAAAGGCGTGTTACGTTCGCTTCGAGGGGGGTCTTAACTCGATTAAAAGAAGCTTAAGCGCTAAATATCGGGTCGGGTGAGGAAGAAAGGAGGCGGAATCGAATGAAACGTGGAATGAAGAACGCGAAAAGTGCATAGATCCTTGGGAGTAGAAAGCAAAGGCGAACGAGCGAGGCTACCGTGGAAAGAGGCTTATAGGAAAATTCCTTGCCAGAGAGGGGCGTGGATTTTCATGGAATTTATTCGATCTGCTCTTTGATGCCGCTAGTCTCGACAGTAGATGCATCTATATACGGGATGCAGCAGCAACTGAAGATCGGAAAAGTAACCGGAAGTGGCGCGAAGTGCAAGTCAGAAAATTCATGAGAAGGGGATCAACCGGAAAAGGAATCACTACCCTTAAGCTCCTTCTCTCTCTCTCTCTCTCTCTTTCTCTCTCGCTTTTCATCCCTCTACTCTCCTCGCGACTTTCTGTGCTCCCCTTTCTTCGTTGCTTCTGCTCTCATTAAACTTTCCGCGAAAATGCCAGCGCTTCAATGAGGAAACAAATTTTCAACTTTAAACGGTATCGCTGGCCTGAAAACGCGAATTAAGGCGACAAATACTGCCCTCGTGATATTTTTTGCCGATAATTCTTCGTGTCTCGAGCTATATTCAGCTTCTATCGGATAAAAATTGTTTCCGCGGTGGCGGGAAATTTAAATCGAATTACGCATATATATAGTTTCCAGAAGCTTCTGACGTTTTCAGAATTATTCATACCATAATTCCCTTTAATTATACTTCTTTATGACGATCATAGATCTGTTAGATCGTACAATATTATACAATTTTGTATTTTAAATATAATTTACGAGGAAATGTTTATTAAAATTTTCAGAATCATATATTGTTTCGAATAATTAATTTCTTTGAAGGAAAAAGGAGGCATAAATCCAGTTATTTGTATCTCTCGTGTCTTATTTCTAATTTTCATTCGCTGCTGAGTAACTTAACCAAATTTTAATAAATTTATAACGCGCAATATCGTGAAACAGCTCGCTCCATAAGTTCACATTCGGGAGTGAATTAAAATAGGGAGGAAATATCATAGCACACAAATCTCACCCTGAAACTGTATTACCCCCTTGTACGCCTGCATACTAATAAATGCGCACGTAATGAAGAAGACTTATCGCTAACTGTCTAACAACGTCTCATCCAATTCTCTTCTTTCTGCCCTGTGAGAAAGTTGCAAGTAGGAGAGCGCACATAACTTTTAACTCGACCCTCATCTTCCACCGTAACTTCCAGTTAGATATGTATACGAGTTCTTGTTTGCACGAGGTGCTGACTTTCAACCGTTCTTCGAATAAAATCGCGCCGCGACTCTCTCGTTAATTATAAATTATTTACCAAGTTACGAGTTTGTCACTTTATTTCAAAATCCACGAGCTCGTCGCGATATTCATAACTAGTAAATCAATTTCTAAGTTTCTTTTGTCGTTATACAAGATACAAAAATATCCTTTGCTAAATCGTTAAAAATATTTTCTCACTTGAAATAAAATAAAATTCTCATTTTTCTTTATTTTTTCCCTAATATTATTAAATATAGATACTATTAAGTTAATTGTAACTATAACGAATTAAATTATAATACAATATTTCGAACTGAAATTTTATTCATTTCTTGAAATAAAGGGAAAATATTTCTTCTAATACTAAGTCAATAGAATTTTCTGTGCAGTCTTGTATGTTCCAGTGTAATTTCATTTTAATTAATAATTTAAAAATTAAACGCGGTTTTAATAAAACAGACTCATATATTAATGCATTAGTAAAAGGTAATATTTAATCGAGTTAATAACGACATCGGTTATTTTTGCACGTTACACGAGCAGCGAGTTATTCGAAGAAGCTGGTTACCTATTTTCTCTTCTGTACATATATTATATCGATGTTTCGATGTGCTCGAGAAAGTGGAGTGGATTTCCGAGATTTTCTTCAAGATTCATGGGTCTTCCACAGGTACCCACGGCAGCGGACAGGAAGAAGCTGTACTTCAACGTGGTCCAGGAACCGAGCGGAAAGCAGATAGTGACTGTTGAAGGTGGTGGCGTGAACGCGACAGTAGTCACCGCGAATATTGCTGCTACTAATGGACTTATCCACATCATCGATAGAGTCCTTGGTGTTCCTTACACCACTGTGCTGGAGAAGCTTAAAACCGACCCCATGCTCAAGTGAGTTGATATTTCCCTGATTATGTTTTAATAATTTAGTTCTGATTGAATCGATTATTTTTTGGAAAGATGAATTATCATTTGAGAAATACCAATTTAATAATTATTTTTAATATTAAATAATATAAT
>NW_016912293.1:733214-741169 GCF_001483705.2 Eufriesea mexicana
AATAATACTATTTGATATTAAATATTAATTTACGTAACACTAACAAAATATAATAATTTAATGTTAATTTTCTGAATATCTAAATTAATGTTCAATTTTCTGAAAGGACAATTCATTAAATTATTAGAACAGCAAAATATCATTTAGTTATGTTTATTATATTTAATTATTTCATATGTCAGTTAATTAATAGTAGCATTTTCTTATATTTTGAATATGACTGTTTTGGAAGAAGATACATTTAATTTCTGATGTTAATATATTTGTTATATTTAATCAGAATTTAAAGACTATATAAGATAGTGGCCTAAAATGTGTAATTGTATTTGATTTTACAATCATTTATTTTTACTTTATGATATTGGTATCATAATTGATTCAAAAATCTTCTAATGAAATTTAACAAGAGTAATATTAGAATATAAATTAATAGAATGAAGTAACGTATATATATATACATTATTATAAAATTCCTTCATTTTTACTGCTCTTCAGTAACAAGTATCTAAAAATGAATTTAATATAGCTATATACAAAATCCAATGTACAATATACGAATATAAAGCTTAAATTTCCTAAATGAAATGAAACTAAATTAAATTCAATTAATTAATTCAATTAATTCCATTAAATATCAATGAACATTTGAGCTAATTTCATTACGAGAGTCTTGTTTGATAAATAATTTCTGTAACAAAAGAAACTGATTATTAATTATTCTGTACAATTGTTCTCTATTGTATCTCGAATTTAATTAAAATAACGTGAAAAATCTTCATTCCAATTACCATGCACGTGCTTCGCTTCACTGAAACAATAAACAGAGCTCTTACGTGGGGAATTGGGTAATTCTACCTATTACACGTCCATCTATTAAATTCGTACTGAATGCAATTGCTCTCCATTTCCTATTAATACCGTATTCACATCCAACCTAAAGCTTTCTGTTCCCAGAAAATAACTAAACAGTCGATCGAAAGAGTAAACAGCTTTTCGCATTTAGAGTCGAAAGAAAAATCAAAATTCACCAAAATCGACAAATACGTTGTTCTATATACACTGTTTAACATTAATACATTATAATACTGTAGAGACTAAGGTGTGGTGGTAAATATAATAACTATTTATTTAATAATAAAGTAATAATGGATTAAATTAACAATATGTGGGTGACGATTAAGCATACGAATTTATATCAACTACAACTTAAGACTACAACTCAACTCTACAACACAATGACAACTCAGCCAGTTACAACTAATAGCTCACAACTAAGATACAACTAAGCAACTAACAACTAATAACCCCTCTCTACACAATTCTGTTCTGATCATTCCTAAGTCTCCTCCTAAGACTCTCTTCCAATCACTTTTCCCAAGAACTGTTCACTAACCACTTTTGCCTTCTTTTATATCTTCCCCAAAAGTCTCCCCTAACATGACCAAATATGGTCATGCTAAGGGCCTGACGCATCGCCGGGGTTTTTCCAACCGACCTGGCCCTCGAACCCTCGGTGACTTTCTAAGCTAAAGTTACCTATACACGAGGTGAAAATCCTACGATACTACGATACCTTCAATAACTATTATACTTATAAATTTCCAACCAACAATCAATCAAGTAACTCGAAATATCCAAATACTCCGTCTAAATTCATATTTTTCCTTTCGAATGCGAAAGGGAAAAAAGTTACTAAAGTTTACTAAAAATTAGCTAATTAGGAGTACTATTTAAAACTATCTAAAAAGAGAAAAGATACGAACGTACATACGTCACTCGACTTGAATCTTGAAAAAGATTTGCACGTGCCAGTGAAGCTCTATTATATTTTAACAACGAAGAATGAGGCGTTGGGAATTTCCATGTATCCAACTTCCGTGTGCATACACGTAGAAGCACGTATATTCTTTCCACGTGCAAATCATACATATACATCGTCATTCCGCTAGATTGCTCTAATGAAACTGGCTCCGGGTGTATATGTACATTCAAGCCGTATGAATATTGCGCAGCCAGATCTGTCGTGATTTAATTCCCCTCTCGTTATTTCAATTATCGATGCGTCGATAATGGAAAATCCAATTAAATGATATTCCAATAACCGATAAATAAACTTTCGCGGCGATAAAACCTGGTTAAATGAGTGAGCCTCCGTAACTAAACATTCGCACGGGGCGTGTTTCACCATGCGAAGCTGATCCGAACGATTTTCGATCGATCAAAAATCCCATGAAAAATCTAGCGAAACACTCGCCAAGCGTTGAAAAAGAAAGTAAAAAAAGCATCGAAAAAAGGGTATCGAGGACTGTTGTTAACACGTGCTAATTGTTAATTAACACGCTTCGTGTCTCTCATGGCTCACGATAATCGACACACGTGAAACTTCCCTTGGGTGAACAAAAATATCCTTTGTAGAACGTAAATAGGAAAAAGTAATTTCATGGAATTATGAATTTTGAAGATATACATGAAATATTAAGATGAGGAATCAGAGAATGTATATGTACATTTTGGTAATATTAATTGTTTCAATTAGAATTATGGCTAGGGAATAATCTTAGGACTACATACTTCCTTTTCTGATGTAGTATAACGTCAATGATGTGAACTAATAGATTTTGAAATATTTGGAATATTTTTTTTTTTTCAGTGAGTTTCAAATATTCGCAAATTTTATTTATCGATTTTCCATTAAAAAGCTATCCAATAGGGGAAAAATTAAGTTTTATAGAATTTTATTGGAACGAGTTTAAAAATTCCATAAAATATCACGAAAATGGTATTAACCTTATAATACCAATAACCTTAAAAACACAACAGAAAGTAGAATTTTGTTAATTTTAACCTAACCTATTACAAACGCTATCGGATAAAACTCCATTACAAAAATGTATTATTTATTAACGATATTTCTACAATTGTCCATTTAATTCCAAATACTTTACATGTGGTTTATATTCCGTCACTTCTAGTAACAGCACACGCCAAGGTAGATTCATCAATCACCCCTTTCCAGAAAACGTATAATTTCGGGGAAACAAAATTTTGCTTTCACATATTGTAAAAAGGGAAAAATTTAACACATAAAATTACCTTATCTATAAATCATTCGCGAACGAAAATTTTGCCACGGGTTCGCCATTACTGGCCTAGAAAGCAAAGAAACATTATTGGGACATGTCTCGTGATGCACAACGAATGGCATATCGATTCCCGAGTGAAATTTAATTACAATTACATATACAACGAACCTATCGATCGTTCGATTATTTTCTATTTAAGTACATCGATTTAATAACCGAGAACCTACCGTGCCACAGTTTCTCTAATCGAATATCCCGACGTAACTTTTCCACTGGAACTTCGTAAGTTCCTCTGCCATGTTTATTTTTCCCAGGGCACGTAACGCGTTAACTTCAGCGCGGCTCGACGCGCCATCTGGCGAGACGAATTTATTAGTAGGCGATATATTCACCGCAAACGATGCAGCGTCATGGCGGATAGGATGGCCAGCAAGTATCCCATCTTGTTACGTGGAATCGTTGGGAAACCATTGGCTAGGAAACGATCGGTTATACGCAGCCTTTAATGCCATTAGCCCCTTTATACGATAGCTATCGTTATTCGATGCGGTGGATGGATGGTGATGTCAGCATTCCATCACCCCATACCATGATATCCAGACGAGAACCTATCGATAGTAGTACTTCCCTACCTATACGTCACGGCCGTGCGTTTACGAATATCAAGATCCACTGCATCGATTTGTTTGCCTCCGCGTTCCACCCTTTTACCACGCGTTGCCCGGCTCTTGATTTACAAACCGTTTCAAACGAACGATGCTGTTCAAGGGAACGTCGAAGGCTCCCCCCTGGCTCCAATCGTGCGTCGTATTGTACGAACGTTTAGATGGCCTGTGAGAGATGTGCCTGTGTCTATAGTTAATCCTGTATAACGTCGCGTGACTTGAGGAAGGGAGGATGGTTAACCGAGTTCTGAAGCTTCGAACCAATTGTTTTCACTGGGTAGGTCAGTGGAGTAAAATCTCGACGTCTGTCCTGGTCTTTTATCTACAGCAATGGGGATTCGACTCGTCTGTTTCGAGCGATTTGGTGAACTTCGTTCCGGGATTAAGGTCGGGAAATAAAAGACGTTCTTTTGGATGGGTTCAATGAGTCATTGATACGATTATTTGAGAAAAGTTGGGGGTATAAAAAGGGTGGATTCGAGATTTTTATTTTTTCTTGGAATATTTATCAGTTACTGAGATATTAATCAATATTTTTCGATGATGTCGTGTATTGAATTTTATATTTGGACGTGTGTATTTGTGAGACCTAGTAATATTGGAAATGCATACTTTACACTTCAATGTATTATATATCGAAAGCTGAAATTTTATATTTTCGATTCAATCTCTGTTTTTATTCACCATCTTCAAATTTCGCATTGATTAACTACCGATGCTTCTCAGAAGTGTAATCAGAATAGGTGGGAATAGTGTAACTTAGTGTGTCATAATTAGGTTTTGAAGGTAATATCAGAAATTTTTGTTTCTATATTTTTCAAGTATTATTATATTTTACTCTTATTATTTTGCTATTTTACTATTATAATAAATAATCACTGATTCATTTTATTCGTTCTTTTCCAGTTCCACCTACTTCCTGGGACAACGACACGGATTCAACGGCCAACTGAATGACACGACGAAACATTTCACTTACTTTGCACCACGTGATTATGCCTGGAACGTAGCAGCTGTCAGTTCCCCGTCTACTTCGAAAAAGATCTTTATGCCCGAATTTAGCTATCACGTAGGTATTCGTAAACAGCAACAATAACTAAATCAATCCTTACAGTGAATTAGAACAATAATTATTGTCATCTATCCATCATTGTATTATAAAATTTCAATGCAACAAATATACATTTCTGATCTGAGGATTAGATGTTTTACACGAGGATTAGAGGTTTCAATCTCATGGCTAGGAAATCCCATGCTATGGAACCTTTAAGTTCAGAAATCGTTCCAAGGTTTTAAAGCATAGCTGAAACTTCTAATTTCACAGTTAGGGAAGTTAGGGAGTTAGGAAACCATTCAATCTCTAATTTCACAAATTATTCCAAGCAAACTTAAAATTTTTAATCTCGTATCTGGAAGAACCTGTAATTGACGGTTTAATTTTTCGAATTGTAACCTGTCGATGAATTTCCAGACGAAACAAATCCTGGAACGACATCTGGTGATAGCCGACGAGGCGTACACGATGGCCAAGCTAAAGGAGATGAAGCACAACGACACCATCATCCTTCCTGCAGCCAGAGACAGCCTGAAGCTTCGTGTCCGGGAGTACAGCGAAAGTAAGTGAAAGATCTGCCTGTTGTTCCAAAATGATCGTTTGCATAAGCACTCTTGCAATTACCCAGATATTCTCAGATACACTCAACGTTTGTTTCAAATTACTGTCAGTATTAAACGTAAATGTGTTCGGGTGTATCGTTTTATTGTTGCTCTTCTCGAACGGACAAGAGATGCGAAAATAGAAGCTTCCTGTACCGTGGCCCCGGTATAATGGGGCTTTGTCTGTTCATTCTCAAACCTGGTGCTATTTGGTTACATTTAGATGACAAGTACGACGAAAACATGATCCGACCAGAAACTTTCGGTGAGTGAGTTCAGTGTTTAGACGTCGCCGATGAGCGACGACACGTGCTTTCACCAGTACGAGCTCTGCGCACTTTGTCAATTTGTGAAGGGTTCTTCCGCACTTTCACGCACCGTGTTCAACGCGCGTACACTCGACTGCGTGTATTTTCAAGGAAAAGAGATTCTGCGAGAACTTGGAAAATTCTATGAAAACTTTGAATTATTCTATCCACCGATCTTTCTCTTTTTTTCTCCTTTTTCTTTTTATCACACGACCAGTGGATCAACGCGAGGATCAAGCGATACGATACTCTGCCAAACGTTTCTGGCGACTGTTCTCTACTGCGAACGAATTAGTTTCGTTGTCCAAATTTTGACGAATACTCTTGTGGAAATTCTCGTTGAAATTTTCTGTCTCCACGTTATACTTACGGATGGGTCTATAGTTTAAAGTATTTTAACATACGCACGTTCCTCGTTTCTCGATAGTGGTACACCGACACTCTTAACAAAAGTATCTACACGAATACCACGTGACAAAGGAACACACGAAACGAGTTCTTGGTAGTTGACATACGCAAAATTTTGACACGAGGCGTTCGAGAGATCGTTTGATCACGTGTCCTCGTTCGCACTGATACTTACACGTTTCTTTTATCTTGCGGCTGCCTTCGAGTCTGATCAAGTACGCGCGTTTCATGCAGTCTCAGTGCTTGAAAGAATGCTTTTTCTGTTCTATTTTGATACTCTGGTTACGTAGATCGCGCTTTATTACACGATTGTTCGCGTTGCTGTCTGCTTATTGGGCGTAAGCGTGCACGATAAGTAATATTTCTGTCTTTCTCGAGCTGGATTCGAAAGAATCGGATTGTTCAGCGGCGTAGATAGACACGCAGCTCTTCATCTTCCTCCTCGTATCCTTCTGGCTTTGTTCCTTTGTTTTCCGCGGGGTGGCAAGACGGCTGAACTCGTCCACTTGTCGATAATGCTCGCTGTGTTATGATCAAATGGTAATTCGCTGGCAGGCTGCTAGTTATTTTATCTGCCTGACTTTCGCCGATGAGTTTCCATATCCGAATGAAAAGTCGATGTCGAAGTTACGTCGTGGAGTTGATTTTGAAATTCCAAATGGGAAGATTGCACGAGAAAATTGTGCAATATTATAAATGGATGTGTGATGTAGCGGATATGCGTTATAAAAGCTTGTGTTAATTCCATTTTTAATATTTGAAATAAAGGAAAGAGCGTGCGGATATGGAAGTTCATCAGCAGAAGCTGGAAAAAGTAATTTTTCTACGTTTTGTACAGTTCTACATTTCATGCTGAAAATTCCTAAAAATAACACAGTAGTTGGATGGAATACCTAACTTTAGAGCATTTTATATCGTTTTCTTTTTTTCAAGCATTGTAGAAAATTATAAATCTAAGTATTAATTTTGTTATATTAAATTTTACTATATTTTTATTAGTTACTGAGTTTTGTATTACCGATAGAAGCTCGGTAGATTACAAAATTTTCCAAAAAACGGAAAAGAAGAGGAAAATAGCGAAAGGAATTAAGCCATTAACTTCTCTGATATTTTTTAAAAAGACACGTGGTTTATTTGCAAATTAAAAAATTATTTCAAATACTGAAGTTCGGTATTTCATTCGATCACGATTTTTATTACGCGCTAAAAGCTCGATTTCATTCAATTTTTTCCTGTTTAATTGTCGTCACGTGATCATTCACCAAAAGCAAATTCGTTGTCTCAAGATCGAATTAATGAACGATTAAGGTGCTGAGTTTTACAGATTTCGCCGTGTATCGTAACACTTAATTATTTGAACGATTGTACGGTGAGTATCCTTATGATTTTGCAAGAAAACGACCGACATACGCCGTACATGCTGCTTGCTGTTCGCTTGACTCGACTGCCATAAGCTTGTTAGAGTAAGACGCAGGTCCCGTTTCCGACGTGTACGCGACTGAGTGTGACATGCAGTCGAACTCATCGTTAACGTTATCTTTCATTCTTCTTGGACATCCTTCTTATTGCTAATAAATATTTTCCTCTGAGAAATCACTCAAATTCGTAATTCAAATTCGTACACATGTTCAAATCGAATTTTCTGTTTCACGTACTGTACCATCTTTCTACATTCCACGTGTGATCAAGCATTCTATACAACTAATTAAACACCATGAATGATCAATCATACTTCATTAATGCTCTACCTTTTACATTCTATTTTCTAATTTCAAGCAAAGCCACGATGAATGCGGAATTTTGAATGCAAAATTTAAAAATAATTATAGCTAATG
>NW_016912293.1:741445-753635 GCF_001483705.2 Eufriesea mexicana
TAATATTTGAAATAAAGGAAAGAGCGTGCGGATATGGAAGTTCATCAGCAGAAGCTGGAAAAAGTAATTTTTCTACGTTTTGTACAGTTCTACATTTCATGCTGAAAATTCCTAAAAATAACACAGTAGTTGGATGGAATACCTAACTTTAGAGCATTTTATATCGTTTTCTTTTTTTCAAGCATTGTAGAAAATTATAAATCTAAGTATTAATTTTGTTATATTAAATTTTACTATATTTTTATTAGTTACTGAGTTTTGTATTACCGATAGAAGCTCGGTAGATTACAAAATTTTCCAAAAAACGGAAAAGAAGAGGAAAATAGCGAAAGGAATTAAGCCATTAACTTCTCTGATATTTTTTAAAAAGACACATGGTTTATTTGCAAATTAAAAAATTATTTCAAATACTGAAGTTCGGTATTTCATTCGATCACGATTTTTATTACGCGCTAAAAGCTCGATTTCATTCAATTTTTTCCTGTTTAATTGTCGTCACGTGATCATTCACCAAAAGCAAATTCGTTGTCTCAAGATCGAATTAATGAACGATTAAGGTGCTGAGTTTTACAGATTTCGCCGTGTATCGTAACACTTAATTATTTGAACGATTGTACGGTGAGTATCCTTATGATTTTGCAAGAAAACGACCGACATACGCCGTACATGCTGCTTGCTGTTCGCTTGACTCGACTGCCATAAGCTTGTTAGAGTAAGACGCAGGTCCCGTTTCCGACGTGTACGCGACTGAGTGTGACATGCAGTCGAACTCATCGTTAACGTTATCTTTCATTCTTCTTGGACATCCTTCTTATTGCTAATAAATATTTTCCTCTGAGAAATCACTCAAATTCGTAATTCAAATTCGTACACATGTTCAAATCGAATTTTCTGTTTCACGTACTGTACCATCTTTCTACATTCCACGTGTGATCAAGCATTCTATACAACTAATTAAACACCATGAATGATCAATCATACTTCATTAATGCTCTACCTTTTACATTCTATTTTCTAATTTCAAGCAAAGCCACGATGAATGCGGAATTTTGAATGCAAAATTTAAAAATAATTATAGCTAATGTTTACCAGAAAAATATTTCTTGTTAAGGTACCAAAAGTGGCTGAAAATTCGCGAAAATTGATTCGTGATACGTCATGTACAAATGTTTCAAACAATATCGTAAGCTGGTTAATTTTGAACATATTTCAAATTCGTTCGCATTATCTGGAAAGGACAAAAATGAACTCAGGAAACGATAAAACAATGCTGGAAGTGCAATATGTAACAGCTTGCTCGTTATCCTGCTATCTGTACGACCGGGATATCAGTTTGGGTGTAAATTTGTATTATGTCTATTTCGCGCGAGAAAATACGAGACGAGATGAGAAAAAGTTTTGAATCCGGATAGATGCGGAAGCTTCCACGCGAAATATATTGGCTGCCATTTCCTTTCGCAACGATAAATGGACGAGACGAACGCGAAACAGAACGATATGGACACCTGTAAATTGTCCTCAGCCCTTGTTATCTATGGTCGGTTTTAATTTACGCGCTTTTTGCGGTGAACTTTCTGCTTCGCATCCTGCTTTAATGCAGGACATTGTTCATTGCAATAGACTCGTTTCAAAGAATTTATATAGAGGTTATTATACGAGCAGAAAAATTAGTGGTACACAGAGATATGTTGGAAGCGAGGAAGAAAATTTTTGTAGAATTTTGTTCATTTATTTGGTATTACGAATTATAGCATATTCGAGTTATTATAGGATGGTTTGAAATGATGGTATATTGCTTTCAAATACTGAAATTTGAATGACAGATATGAAAACAAATTTTTTGGCAGACTATTAGAAATAGAGGAAAATTATAAATGTACAAAAATGTTTGGAAGAGTAGAGAAAGGTAATTGGAGATATTAAAATTTCATGCTGAAGCAATTTCGATTAGGAATTCGTGTTCAGAAAATTCGTAGTCTCTACAAGAATCACCTAATAGATGTTACAGATCAGAGAAAAATAAAAATCAATAAAAATCTACATATTTATCATTAACTTTAACTTAACAGGAAATTATCCGAATATACAATTCAATATTTTACATTAATACATAAATTTGTCATTATTTTTCACAAAAGTCTACCAATTTTTCGTTACTTTTAACACAATATTATTTAAATATACATTTCTCATATTTATTCTTGAACATACAATATATTCATTTTATAATCGATTTACCTGTCTCTTAAATATTACGTTGATATTTTAATACTTAAAATGTTATTCATTTCCCTTTTTTTTTAACAAAAGTTTTGTTGAATAAAATAGATTATTTTGACCTGAAATCTTCCGCTGCATAATTACAATTGGTATATATTTATATTTAATAAATTGAGATCACTGTTTTGTTCTAAAAAAATAAAGAGCCATCCTCTACCACAAAAATCCAATATTATTTATTGATCAATTCAGCAATTATAGAAACCATAATTTTAAAAAATCTTAAATCATCACAAATGCCGTACAGAACAAATTATACGACACAGAAATCTCTCTAAAAATTTTCGAATTGCTGGATAGGTAAAATTAATATTCAATAAAATAATAATATTCCAAAAAGACACGTAAAATCGTCCAACTCAGCAATTATAGGGACCATAATTTTTTAAAAATCCTAAAGAATCAGAAATCCCCTACAGAACAAATTATACAACACAGAGATCTCTCTAAAAATTCTCGAATTGCCGGATAGGTGAAATAATATTCAATAAAGACACGTGAAATCGTGAAAGAAAAATGATTAATCGGTGCGCAATTCGGTTTCGATACACGGTAATTTCGTGGCTTCCGGGCACTCTCGGCGAGCAGAGACCGACGAAGAACGTGCACAATTATGGGCCGAGACCGCAAGACGATTTATTATGCACCTTTCGACCACCATTTAAATGCAAATTCCTTGATTACCCCTGGTGCTAATTGCTACGTGCTCGTTCGGCCATTCGCTCGGCCACGAATTGCGAATTGCCAAAGCGTTTTCTGTTTGCAACGAATGTTGCCATTTTACAACTGACCGATGAGTGCTGGAAAATAACAGAAAGGAAACGCGTAGTAATATCGACAGAAATAATTAAGCAAAGGGAGAAACAAGAGGTTAATTGAATCGAATGGCGCAGCCATAAGCGTGGAATTGCAGATAAAGGATACGCAGGACCCTGAGGAAAAAATGAAAATATAATAACCATGAACGTTAAAAGAGGGAAAAACGCATGGTTATTTTACTTCTTCTTCGCTTATCTTCTTTTTTCTAGCGTTTTAAGTTCATTTATCTGCTTCTCTCGATCATTTCGTATCGCTGTCCTCTAACACGTTAAACGCGCAGCTAATTTTATTTAATCTTCCATTCAGGCCATGAAAATAAATAAGAAATATATTAAAATAAAAAAGTATGTATAAATAAAAAAGAAAAGTAGATAAAAGTCGAATTTTCTTTTCGTAATACTTGCGAGAAAGCTCCTTTTTATTACAAACTTCTAAATAAAGTTAATTCAAAAGCTTAGTAAATATATGTATTAATATTACATGAATTATAAAATATTTTTTAAATTTCATATATCAGTTTTTAAAGAATGGAAGATAAATGTCAGTCCTCATGAACCGACATGGCGTTTGACGTGTTATCTCATACAATCACAAATTTCCTAAAATTCAAAAAAATTAACTGCAAGTGTCAATCAAAAAATTTGACAAGTTGCGAAATCTTCTTAACATCCTTGCATCGAATATTCACAAAGCTAATGCGCCTCTGCGATCCTCAAGATCCTCGAGCTTCCCAGATCTACCACTTGCAACGCGAGATTTCTTCGTATCACAAGTTCAGGCTTTATCCCACTAATCGTACGTTCGAGCAATCATCGATCAGTCGATTATCGAGCAAGGAAATGCATTTCTCTAAAGTACCTCGATGAAACGATGAAACAATATTGCCTTGGTCAACGAAGTACCAAGCATATGACCATTTGCTACATGCATTTTGCGTCTTTTTGTGTTCCATAACGTCAGAAATTGATTTTCAAGCGCTACTTAGTGTCACTCGACTCTCATGCTCGACAAGTGAACGCTCACTGGATTCTGTCTATCGCTGCAAACATCGCAACTCGCTTCGTTCATCTGATCCGTCAGTCGTTCCAGATCAGCCGCGGTCCTGAATCACGGCACGACTTATCGATCGAAACCGTTTCTCTTTTACAGGTTACCAGATCGAATGGGAGGGCAACTGGATTCAGGTGTTCCGTCCGGACGTGGAGTGCACCAACGGGATCATCCACGTGATCGACGCGGTGTTACTGAAGGACGGCGACGTGAGGGTGACCGGGACCGCGACGATGAGCAGCCTGGCACCGCATCTGATCACGATCCTGGTGGCCAAGTGGCTGCTTTAAGGACGAACTACTTCGAGTCTGTCAATAGGTGCACCTAGGAATTTATTTCGGGACCGTCTCCGATCGTCCTCGTCCAGGAGAGCGCAGTGCACGAGATCCGGATTTGAACTTTGAAGAAAGTCGTCTTGAACCGGGCCAGTTCATCAGAGTCGGTGCTTTGTCCCCGAACGACTCTGTTCGCGAATGCTTGCCGGGGACCAGGCGGTCCGTGATCTCCGTTGTGACGCTGCGTGAACTGTGTTCGAGGGTCTCTTTGCTTTAACGCCTCACACTTTCAATGGAAAAAATAAAGAACCCCCCTAAATGTGTTCCCTGCGAAGAAATCGAGGCACGATCGACGGATCGGGGACGATCCTGAATGACGCGAGAGATCGAGGGCCCTTGGCCTGATCCTCGGGAGAGGATATCGCGATTTCTGTCTAGGTCAGGCAAGGGCCGGTCGATCGACAAACGTGGGCGAAGCTTAAACAGGAAACGTACTATTTAGCAGTTTCAAAGTCGAATTATCGTCGTCAGTAATGGTTCACTACGAACGTGCAGGTGTTATTACATAACGATAGAGATTCTCTTGATTTGAAGTTTTATCGTATCGATAGGAATCGTCAGGTGTCTCGTGCGCGCGAGCGTACGCCGGGAGATCCGCGAGATATCTCGAGGATTTCTCGCGTTCGAGGTTAGGAAGGAAAGGAAAAAGACATTTAACGGCGACGATCGCGCGGCGAGACAGTTCCGCGAGTTAGAGGCGCCATTGATCGTACCAAATGATTAATTAACCGTACCAACCAGTAAGTAATTTAGAGAAACTTTACGAACGAGAAGAACGTGGAGGTAAGGCAGAGATTTCGGGGAACCTTCTTCGAGTACAAGGGCAGAGCGAGGGTTGGCGTTTTCTAGACCAGTCTATTCGATTTCTCTGGCAAGAGAAGAACGCGTTTTCTTTCCTCCATTTAAGCTTACGATTTCGTGTAAATTATACGGCTGAGTTACCAACGCTGGCGTTCCTCTTTTCTGAACGACACCTAGGATTACGACCACGCGAAAGTATCACCGAGCGGGAATCCATATCTATATACCGACATTTTAGCAGAAACGCAGGTGTAAGGATGCAATTCAAATTTCCCGCGTCTACGTCGGTTCGGATCGAACGGTCGTCGACGTTCTGGCCATAAACTTTTTCGTACAACTACGTATCGCCTAATTATCATACTTCGATTTCAATCACGATCATACGCTATAGTTCTGTGTGCATGTATGTATGAAGCGTCCTTTCTGTTTGGCGTACGAATCGCGCGGCGAGGCACACGGGCCGCCATCTTGTTGTCAGCTGGCCAGTGAGTGGCGTGACCGACCCGATGAAACCGTGTCGCTGTACATAGGTGGAGCAAAACTCGTCCTTAAAAATCCTCTCGAACCTCGAGCGAAATTTCGAAACGACCGAAACAGGCGTCGTTGCCTATCGACGCGTGGTTTTGCGCCCTAGATGTGATTTCCTATTACACTTGCTCTCTGTATCATATCGTATTACACTGTCTACTTACCGATAATACTGCCACGTCTCATTTCAAGCCGGACAGGTGCTTGTAAACGAGTTTTTGTACAATTATCGTTGAAAGAAGCGAAAGTTTAACCCAGTTAGAAGTGACTCGATCACATTCCGATATCGCATAGGCTGTTCGAACGAAAATTCGCATTTTACGAGAAACAAGGACGAATTCTAACCTCGCTCGATGGGATACCGGTGCTCGGACAGGCCGTTTATTACCATGCAAATTCCAGGGGAAACGAAGTTTCTTTAATCGTTATCTCAGACTTCGTTATGGTATCGAATTACGGAACTAGAGTTGACTTAATCGTTCCGAGTATAAATAAATTCGCAAAGTTTGACCAGAGGGCAATCGATACGTCGGTGTAACGAGCGTTTGACGTCGAAATACGGTAATAAACATATCGTTTTATTTAAATTTATGGTTTTACCTTACCGAAGAACGTATCGTTGAACATTCGAGCACGGAATATGTTATGCACGAGTGAAGCCTAGCGTTGTTACCTCTTCTCTTCGGTGCGGGAATTCGTTCGAGCGGATTGTATAACACTCGTATAAAATACTCACTGAGAAAGCTTTTTTTTATTCGACTGTACAGTGCTATATATAATATATCTATACATATATATTATATAGGATCGTCTGTGTCAATGCACCGTGTCGCAATAGTGTCGCTATCGAGATTACAGCCGAACTCGTATTTTCTTTCGACCAGTGTAGTTCGGTTTAACCTTTTGCCGTTCTGTACCATTCCTTGTCTCGTTGCTTGTCACATCGAACGATTCAGATTCCCGACTGTCGCGTTATAAGTCACTTCGCCTTGCGGATAAGTTGCGAACGTTACGCTCGAACCGAAAATGGCGGTGCACAGAGGCGAGACTGCAAAGGGTTAAACCGTGGCCACGTAATCCAGGATCAAGGGACAAACCGACAAGCTACATGCAAACGACACATCGCAGTTTCATTCCACGATTAGTAAGAGCTTAGCTATGTGTGTACAAGTAATTGCAATGATTGCGCGTGTCCTTTAAACGAAGAATAGACGCAACATACGAGAAACATTAGAGAGCATATAGAAGACGCGAGAACCTGAGTATTCGAAGGTGAAGAACTAAAACGCCTCGAAATTTCGTTTCCTCCTTGTAGAACGAAGAAAAATCGCTGCGGCTAGATAGAGCTGGATCAAAGAGAGTCGTTCAGTAATCGAAACGCCGAAACTAAAATGAAAAGACGATGAACGGATCGGGTCGAACTTCGATCGCGTTTCCGGATGTTTCACGCGCGTTAGTTAAAAATGGAAAAGCATTTAAAAAGGAACAAAATGATAGAAAGGGAGAAAAAGAGAGAAGACGAAGCAAATGAATAGATATAATAAATAAGAAGCAGAAGAGAAAACAGAAGACTTGTAATTAAGAGTTCATTCAGCTACCGCACTTTTCCCCGCGAAATGGAATAACGAATAAAATAAAAAAAAAGGATTAATAGAAAGAATTCGATGTTATACGTGTTGATATCAGTCTATACATATATATAAAAAAAATAAAGTAAATAAATATATATAAATATATAATGAACAGAGATATATTGACGAGGAAGAAAGTACGATTGGATAGACGAGAAGGAACTGAGAGAAAGAGAGAGAGAGAAAGAGAGAGTGAGCGAGTGAGCGAGAAAGAGAGAGAGAGAAAGAAAGAGAAAAATACAGAAATACTATCAAATGATACCTTAAAACTTGTTGTTGGGATGAATTGATATTATGAATTATTATTATTATTACTATTAATTATTATTATTATTATTACATATATAAATATACATAAACTCTAATAAACACTGTTTGTTCGTTAGATGAGAACTAAGATTGAAAAAAATGGGAAAAAACGAGAAAAACGGAAAAAAAATAGCGAAACTCTATTTCTTCGTGTTAGGCGCGTCTTAAATATTCAGCTTGTACAAGCGTACGCCGAAACGAATCGCATATTCGCAGCTGTGTCTGGGGTTGTGAACAGGTGTGAATGGAAATTGCGAGAGACGGAATTTCGAAGGAATTTTCGTCACACGGAACTCCGCGAAAGTATCAGACTCACGAGGAAATGAAAAATAGAAAAAAGAAAAAAAAGGAAAAACAGAAAAACGGCAAAAAAAAGAGTTAAGAGAAAAATGAAAAAACAGCATATCCGACTTGCTCCCTTTGTGTTCCTTCTGACGAATTCTTTTAACGAATCCGAATGGACCTGGCTCGGTTCCGTTTTCGCGTGCACACACGGAATTGCTCGAACACGGAAATTTGACGAAGGTCCTCGCTAACTCTGAACGTACATACGATAAATCTTGCAAATCGAAACGATCGAAAATCGTGGATCGTTGAACGAAAATAACGAAGAAAAGAAGAAAAAAAAAGAAATAGAAGAACGGCGTACTCGATGGCCGAGATTTTTGTATTCCGTTGCATATCCGAGTACTAGCACACGCCTCTCAGCTCTTCTTTGTCAGTTTTGCTGTAAAAAGTGGGAGAATATTCGAGTGGATTGGAACATTGTACACGAATGTAGAGGGATTATCGGAAATTGTACAGTTTAGCGATGTTCTTCGAGAAGCTTTAGGTATAGGACGAGGGTAAAGTCTGTGAATGATTATGAGAATTTTTAGAACAGAAATTATGACAACGGAGAACGATTGAGTTGGACCAAAATTTGCGTCGACTCGAAGACTCCATTTTCTTTTTAAATTAGATTAAATTAAATTAATTGAATATTTATTCGGTTCGAAACGTATCTCAAGTTATAGTGGAGTATTATAACTCTAAAATAGTTTACTATAAAACTATTTTTGGCATGATCCATAAGTAATTTACCAATCTTCTCGAATTTATTATAATTTTAATATAATGACTGTGGCTGATAATTTTACGAATTAATTTTGGTAAAACGTAGCGATTATTGTTAATGTTTATTTCGACACTGTGAATAAATTTAACGAGTGACACTATTTCACGGAACCAATGTTAATATTGGAATTTCTACTTCATCGATTCTGTGCCGTTTATTATTTTGAAAAATGAAAAGGAAAAATTCGTATCGACAGAAATTTTGGTCCAAATTATTTGTTTCTCGTTCGTGTGATTTTTGATTACTAAATTTTTGTAAATAGTTGAAGACTTTATGCTCGGCCTGTACAGGTCGAAGATGTCGCGTCTGAAGCATCGTTGCCATTTAAACGGATCTTTTAATTTTAGGCTGAACGAAATTTTTGGTACTAAGTAATTGTACAATCGTCATAAAGCACGTGATACGAGTAATAATACATATTAGGAAAGAC
Organism: Eufriesea mexicana; assembly: GCF_001483705.2. Taxonomy (NCBI): domain Eukaryota; kingdom Metazoa; phylum Arthropoda; class Insecta; order Hymenoptera; family Apidae; genus Eufriesea; species Eufriesea mexicana. The sequence goes on from NW_016912293.1 coordinate 750,746, forward strand.
AGTTATACGAAGTAATAACTGTTTTGTTATTTAAAAGAAAGGAAAAATGTCGTGTCTCGACTATAAGAATTAATCGTCAAATTGAAATTTCATGTAACATGATAATCGGGAGACGTGTTACGTTATAGGGACTTAATCAAATTTAACTCATATCAGAGTTTCGTTGGAAATCTCTTTATCCTTACATAAACGTCTTTGCGTTGCCTATCTGCCTCTATCTGTTCGTATCTTCCATAACTCGATCGATTAGAAGACACCCCTCACGATGCAACAGAATATACGTTACTTACGATTAATCACCCGCAATTATGCCATGTTCACTATCAATCGTATATAAAATTACAAAAATACTTGAAATCTGAAAACCGAGTTTTATTTCGATTTTCTCGACTCTTCGAAGTAAGAATTTTTAAACTTCCTTCGTATCCTAAAAGTGCCATTAATATTGTATTAAACGCGATGAATTTTTAACACAATTTCTCACGAACGTACCCAAAAATAGGAGCACCCGGTGCTATTTTGTTCTCACGATTAATCTCCGATTAAAAATCGACGACACGTTAATTATCGAAGCTTTAAATTATTATTTCAATTATTATTCAAATTATTATTTTCGAGTGATAAATAGTCGCGAGGAAGCGTAATAGTTTGCAAAGATTAGGTAATCTAGATCAGTCATCTAGAGGACCTCGTATCTTAGTGTCCCTTGACCAAAGATTCAGGCGTGTAACGCGATTCGCTTACCTCGCGTTCCTTGATCATCAGACCATCCCTAATTAATCGTCAAACTGATCGAACGCTATTCGTCGAGCGACCTCTCACTCTCGTCGCATTTTCGCGTAATTATTTGTACATTTTGTAGATATTCACACTCCGGGAGAAATACCATTGTGCATCGTTCGATGCGATTAAATCGAATTCTTCACGTTTGTGTCTTCGGCTCTCATCTTCGCTTATTATTTTTCATTCGTTCGCTCGTCAACTGATTCGTCCGATGAATCGGAAATCAACGTCTATTCGAGCTTAATCGTTGCTCGTGTGCTCGCAATCGGGTGCACTCGCGATGAATAATCGAAAAATCGCGAGCACGTTAGGGTCTTCTTCGTTGACGACACTTTCCACTTCGGAAAATCAATTTCTACCCTCTTTTCATCGATTCCGAATCTAGAAATACATCATAGATCTTCGGATACACATTATCGTACGATTTCCTCATTTTTCTCAGCTTTGCGAATCAATTGCAGAATTAAGTATCGAATTTCGGATAATTTATAATACCACAATGTATGAAAAATTATGAATTCTCGTTTGCCTAGTATTTTCTTGACACTCTGTTGCGTGACGATGTCAAGGAACCCTTTTCCTTATTTTTCTCGTCTTTACGAATCAACTGCAAAATTAAGTATCAAATGTCGGATAATTTATAATTTTTATAGTATCACGGTGTGTGAAAAATTATGAACTCTCGTTTTCCCCGTATTTTCTTGACACTCTGTTGCATGACAATGTCAGAAGACTATCGTCCAAAATTCGTTTGACAAAATAATGGTACTCTCCTTCTAACGCGCACCCATATCGTTTGAAGTAACGCGTAAGGGAAAAGAGATTCTTACCAATCGTTCCTCTAAGCAATCATTCTGTCACCGTCGCTCTGTTATTACCATTATCGATTCTACGATGTAAGAAGTTACTATCTGAATTTTAGAGACTCTAGCGCTAAGGCATCGCTCGCTGGTACACAGCTGGAGAACAATCGCGAAGCTCATCTTCGTATGCACGTTTCCTACGTAGGTACCTACACATCACACGTGTCTATAGAGGGAATACTCTTCGAAGTGGGTCGCTGAACTTTGATAAAGTATCTTGCTGACACCGAGGGTGAACGAAAGTCTCGTGGAGCTAATTATCAGGTCGTTCTCTCGTCTTAAGCTGCTCTTCATCCGCGTCGCGCAAGAGAGTTCGAGACGCGAAGGTTGACCAATGATTTTCACCCCAGTGAAAAGAGCTTGGAACGTTTTAAGTTTGGCCCTGGAAGATCCAATCTGACCAAGTAGACGCTAGAAACTGTTAGCACCCCGATGACATTGGTCCAGTGAGCCGCAGTCTGACCAAGTGACTGTCACAGTATTCTGACATTGGTCCAGCGAAATCCTGACCAAATGACTATCGTCAAAGGCATCCGTTACCTTGATATTCGCAGATCAAGCTGCCGTTGAACACGATTGTCTCTTTCGTCTCTGATACTTTACACGTTATTTGTATATCTATTACTCGATGTACTAAATATTATTTAAGAGTTATCGACATAAGTTAATCGGTAAGATTGAAATGGATAAGTTTCGCATTTGCGTCCATAGGACTTTCCGCCACTATAGAGCACGTGGGACACTACACCAAAGTTTGGCCCTGCATAGAGGTTCAGAGACGTTTCTTGCAGCGAGCAAACCTCGATCAGCGTTTTCTCTATTCCCTATTCGTCTTAGATCCTTTCGAGTCGCGCGTTTTCTTCAGCCACGTGTCGCCGTTTGCATTCGCGCGCCTCTCTGGAAGCCACGAAGCTTCGAACATCCATCATCGTCGGATTCACTCGGGAACGATGTCAGCATGGGTGGACACTCCCGGAGCTGGTGAACCGAATGCAACCGGTGTGAAACGTGCACGGCACCTTTGCGTAAATCATTACTAAATAAGGGTACAGTAGGTGAAACGGAGTTAACACGGGAGAGAGGAGGACGAGTTTCTTTTGGTTTGAAAAATCGCGGACGAAAGGAGAAAACGTAAGGTATAAGTGATTTAATACTATAAGCGTTGGATAGGATTACCGTGAGATTAAAGCGGGATTTAACTAATTGAATTTAACTAATTAAATTTAACTAAGGATTATTTATTA
>NW_016912294.1:0-250 GCF_001483705.2 Eufriesea mexicana
TCCTCCTTACTTATGCAAGGAAGTTAGCTCACCAAGATATTAGTCGCAAATGTCAATAAAATTTCTCTTTCCAGTCACATTCTAAAGCATTGCAATGGCTACAGCTCGCCAATAGAATCTTTCCTCCTTGATTATCCATGAAAGATATCTCACCACGGTATTAGTCGAAAATGTCAATAAAATTGAGCTTTCCAGTCACACTCTAGAGCATTGCAATGGCTACAGCTAGCCAATAGAATCTTTCTGCCTT
>NW_016912295.1:0-490 GCF_001483705.2 Eufriesea mexicana
GGGTTAGGTCAGATTGGGTTAGGGTATCCTTAAACTTTGTGCTGTGCACTGCAATTGGGTGGATTCCTGTGCTCTACTGTGCTCTAGCTCACCCTGCTTGGCCTTGGAAAGTCCAGAAATAGCGGTTGCGGGGGCGTTATGCTCGGATAGGTAACGTTTGGTTATGCAACGAATGGTCATATTGGGATGTGACATCTTTGACCTTTGTGCTTTACACAGCAATGCGGCGGATCTGCTGTGCTCCAGTGTTTTCTGCTAGGATCTTGGGATGCCAGCAATAGTTGTCTCGGCCCGTTAGGTCGAGCTACGTTATGTTCGGTTATGTTAGGTTTGGTTAAGCTCAGTCAGGTTACCTCTTACTCTCGTGCTATACACTTCTACTCGGAGTGCTTCCGCGATCTACTCTGCTTGGCCCTGAGAATGCCAACAATATTGGTTTTGGCACGTTAGGTTGAGTTAGGTTACGTTTGGCTACGTCACGATTGGTTAG
>NW_016912296.1:0-555 GCF_001483705.2 Eufriesea mexicana
ATGCGTTCGGCTTTTCTCTGCAAAGGACAGCGACAGCGGTCTCTGCACGTTACCTTGAGTCATACCCCGGTAAGTTGGGTTAGGCTATGTTTGGACAGGATAGCATCTACTTATGTGCTGTACACTGCTATTGGGGGGAATTGTGCGCAGTACTGTGCTCTAGTATGTCCTGCTCGGCCCTGGAGAGGGCAACAATAACGGTCTCGTCACGTTTGCTTGAGTCAGCCCATATTTGTCTATGTTCCGTTCGTTTGGGTTTGGTTTGGGTAGCTTAGACTTTTCTGATATACACAGCGATTCTATGTTTTTCTGCGCTCTACTCTCCACTAATGTGTTCTGCATGGCCGTGCGGCGGCCAGCAATAGAAGTCGCGGCACGTTAGGTTTATTCATGTTAACCCGTTATTTTACGGTTGGCTATGATAGGAGATGGTAGTTTTGACTTTAGTGCTATAGTCTGTTATTATATGGATTTCTGCGCCATTCGTAATTCCAATGCCTTCAGCTCGGCTCTGCGAAGGCCAGCGGAGAGGCCTCTGCACGGTACGTTGTGTCA
>NW_016912298.1:0-287 GCF_001483705.2 Eufriesea mexicana
TTTCCGGCCAGATTCTATAACATTTAAATGGTTATAGCTTTCCAATATAAACTTTCCCCCTTGTGTATGCAAGAAAGTTAGCTCACCACGATATTTGTCGAAAATGTCAATAAAATTGTATTTTCCAGCCAGATTCTGTAGAATTGCAATGGCTATAGCAGTCCGAATGGATCTTTCCTCCTTACCTTTGCAAGGAAGCTAGCTCACCACGGTATTAGTAGAAAATGTCAGTAAAATTGAATTTTCCATCCAGATTCTATAGCATTGCCGTGGCTATAGCTCGCCAA
>NW_016912298.1:2251-3534 GCF_001483705.2 Eufriesea mexicana
AATGTCAATAAAATTGAATTTTCCAAGAGTATTCTATTGCATTGCAATGCCTATAGCACGCCATTAGAATCTATCCTACTTATTTTCGCAAGAAAAGTAGCGCACTACAATATTATTCGAAAATGTCAATTAAATTGAAATTTCCGGCCAGATTCTATAACATTTAAATGGTTATAGCTTTCCAATATAAACTTTCCCCCTTGTGTATGCAAGAAAGTTAGCTCACCACGATATTTGTCGAAAATGTCAATAAAATTGTATTTTCCAGCCAGATTCTGTAGAATTGCAATGGCTATAGCAGTCCGAATGGATCTTTCCTCCTTACCTTTGCAAGGAAGCTAGCTCACCACGGTATTAGTAGAAAATGTCAGTAAAATTGAATTTTCCAACCAGATTCTATAGCATGGCCGTGGCTATAGCTCGCCAATAGATTCCACCCTGCTTATTTAGGCAAGAAGGATAGCTCACCACTTTAATAGTCGAAACTGCCAATGATATTTTACTTCCAGCCAGATTCTATAGCATAGCAAAGCCTATAGCACGACAATAGAATCTTTCCTCCTTATTTATGCGAGAAAGTTAACTCACCGCGATATTAGCCGAAATTGTAAATAAAATAGAATTTTCCTGCCAGATTCTACTGCATTGCAATGGCTATAGCACGTCAAAAGGATCTTTCCTCCTTACTTAGGGAAGGAAGCTGGCTCACCACGAAATTAGACGAAAATGTCAATAAAATTGATTTTTCCAGCAAGATTCTATAGCATTGCAATGGCTATAGCACTCCGAACGGATATTTCCTCCTTACCTATACAAGGAAGCTAGCTCACCACGAAATTAGACGAAAATGTCGACAAAATTGAATTTTCCAGGAAGATTCTATTGTATTGCAATGCCTATAGCACGCCATTAGAATCTATCCTCCTTATTTTTGCGAGAAAGTTAACGCACCACGATATTAGCCGAAAATGTTAATAAAATTGAATTTTCCAACCACATTCTATATCATTGCAGAGTCTATAGTACGCCAATAGAATCTACCCTGCTTATTTAGGCAATAAGGATAGCTCACCGCGATAATAGTCGAGACTGTCAATATTATTGAACTTTCCAGTCAGATTCCTTATCATTGCAATGGCTATAGCACGCCAAAAGCATTTTTCCTCCTTATTTATGCAAGGAAGGTAGCGCACCAAAATATTATTCGAAAATGTCAATAAAATTGAATTTTCCGTCCAGATTCTATATCATTGAAATGGTTATAGCTTGCCAATATAATCTTT
>NW_016912298.1:5820-6124 GCF_001483705.2 Eufriesea mexicana
AAAATTGAATTTTCCGTCCAGATTCTATATCATTGAAATGGTTATAGCTTGCCAATATAATCTTTCCTCCTTGTTTATGCAAGAAAGTTATCTCACCACGATATTTGTCGAAAGTGTCAATAAAATTTTATTTTCCAGGCAGATTCCTCTGCACTGCGGTGGACATAGCACGCCAAAATGACTTTTCCTCATTGCGTGTGTAAGGAAGTTAGCTCACCGCGGTATTAGTCGAAAATGTCAGAAAATTGAATCTGCCAGGCACACTCTATATTATTGCAGTCGTTATAGCACGCCAAAAGTATCT
>NW_016912299.1:0-959 GCF_001483705.2 Eufriesea mexicana
TTTAAAGAGCCTATTAGATGGTGATAGGGATGGATATCACATGTATCACTTTTTATTAATCCTCCTCCCACTGGAGAAGGTGCGAGTGTGGGGGCACAATAATTCATACCGAATCTGTCTATTTATTGCTCAATATAGGAACCTTGATCTAAGTAGACCTTGTTTTCTTTGCAACTGATTCTTATTCCCAAAATCGATTTTGCTACCCCTAAGTCTTTGATCGTGAATTCAGTACTCAATTGACTTCTTAGTGAATCTTCATGCTTTTTGCTTTTACTGATAACAAATACGTCATCGACATATAGTGCTATTATTATTTTCGAATCTCCCTCACCTTTACAGTAAATGCACGGTGCAGATAAAGATGGTTTCAAATTAAACTTAGTTAATACTTTGTTCATTTTGTCATTCTACGTTTTGACGCCTGATCGCCTGTTTTAGCCGATCTATGGCCCTTTTATGCGACAAACCTTCATTCCATCCATGGTTTACCCTTCCGGTTGGTGCATGTAGATCTCTTCTTTGAGATCGGTATTCAGGAACGCGGTGGTTACGTCAAGGTGTTCTATACACGTCTCTAATTGGAACGCGGGGGAAGTTAGTAACCGAATTGTGGAGTATCTTGCAACTGGAGAAAAAGTATCAGTAAAATCTAGACCGTATGTTTACGAATACCCTTCTGCAACCAACGTAGCTTTAAATTCGTTCATATTACCTTTATCATCCTTTTCAATTTGAAACCTTTTGACCTGCTGGAAGTGTTACAAGTTCCCACACATTGTTTCCTTTCATCGAATGGAACTCCTTTTCCATCGTTTGCTTCCAGTTATTTGCGTTGGGTGACGACGGGGCTTCTTTTACAGACGAAGGTTCTTTGCCTGTCCTCACGAATGCACGGTGCCTTATCACGTCGGGGAACCATCTGTTTTTTCTTTCACGTGAGGGATATCTTCTGGGAG
>NW_016912300.1:0-998 GCF_001483705.2 Eufriesea mexicana
TGCGTTAGGTTCGAACAGGTTTGACATTCGCAGTACGCACTTAACTTCGGTGGACTTCAACGCGCTACTGTGCTCTACTATATTCTGCTCTGGGATGCAGAGGCCAGCATTGTGGCAGCGGCTCGTTGCATTTATTTATTCTACGTTCGGATAAGTAAGGTTAGGGCATGTGAGGTTTGGAAATCTTTGACTTTTGTGCTACACACTTCAATGCGGTGGATTACTGCGCTCTACTGTGCTCTTGTAAATTCTGCTTGGCTCTGGGGAGGCAAGCATGTGTGGTCCCGGCTCGTTCGGTTGGGTTATGCTAAGTTCGGTTAGGTTACGATTTGTTAGGTTACGATAGGATTGCTTCGTCTTTTGTGGTATACACTGCTATTCGGTGGATTTCTGCGTTCTACTCCGATCTAGTGTTACCTGCTTTGATCCGGGAATGCTTGAAATAGTGGCCGCGGTGCGTTGGGTCTTTCGAGGTTACGTTTGGGAATGTTAGGTTTATTGGGTTAGGTTAGGATATCTTTGACTTCCGTGCTATACTCTGCCATTCCATTGACCTCTGCTCTCTACTCTTTTCTATTATGCCGTGCTTGCCGATGGGGAGGTCAGCAATTGTGGTCTAAGAACGGAAGGTTGGGATTGGTTACGTTTGATTGGGCTAGGTTAGGTCAGGTTGTCTTATGATATCTTTTACGTTTGTCCTTTACACTGCAATGCGGGGGATTTCTGCGCTCCACATTTCTCTACTATACTCTGCTCGACCATGGTGTTGCCACAATAGTGGCCGTGACGGGACAGTTTGCGTTCTGTTTCGTTTGTCTAGGCTGGGTTGGTTAGGTTTGGCTATGACGGCTATGACTTTTGCGTTATGCAATGCAGTCCGTTGGATTTCTGCGCTATACTGCGATCTAGTATGTTATACCTAGCAATAGGGAGGGATTTTGCTCTTATGCTATACGCTGCTATTTAGTGGCTCCCTGCGCTCTACGTTGCTCTACTAT
>NW_016912301.1:0-232 GCF_001483705.2 Eufriesea mexicana
CAAACCAAACGAAGCATAACTAAAGCTTACGTGCCTCGACCATTACTGCTGGCGTCCCCAGAGAAAAACGGAGTATGATAGAGCACAGTAGATCATAGGAGTCCATAGAATATCTGTGTCGAGCACAAAAGTCGAAGACGCTCTAAGCTAGCCCACCTCAACCTAACAGAGCCCAACGTAATATAAATCAACCTAACGTGCCGCGACCAGCATTGTTGGCCTCCACATTGTC
>NW_016912302.1:0-489 GCF_001483705.2 Eufriesea mexicana
GTAATGTCCCACGACCACTGTTGCTGGTCTACTCAGATTCGAGCAAAGTATGGTAGTGCACAGACGGGCGCAGAATTCCACCGAATGACAGTGTATAACACGAATGACAAAGCTATCGAAACCTAACCCAAGTCAGCATAAACTAACCAAACGTAGCCGAACTAAACCTAATGTGCCGAGACTACCATTGCCGGCGTCGCCAGGGGCTAGCAGAGCATATTAGAGCACAGTAGAGCAAACATATCCACCGAATGACAATGTATAACGCAAGAATCTAATTAATCTTCCCCTAACCTGACAATACGTGACAGAACCAGACGTAACGTAACACAACGTGGGGTGCAACGACCACTTTCGCTAGCCTCACGAGAGCCAAGCTGCGTGTAGCAGAGCAATGTAGGGCTCAGCAGTCGACAGAACAGCAGCGTATAGCTCAAAAGCCATAGCCAGCACTAACAAACCTAGCCAAGCTAACATAACCAAACGTTA
>NW_016912303.1:0-1241 GCF_001483705.2 Eufriesea mexicana
TATTTATGAAAGAAAGTTAGCTCACCACAATATTAGACGGAAATACCAATAAAATTGAATTTTCGAGGTGGATGCTATAGCAATGAATGGCTACAGCACGCCAGTAGAATCTACCCTCCTTATTTACGCATTAAAGTTCGCTGACCACGATATTAGCCAAAAAAGTCAATAAAATTGAATTTTAAAGCCAGATTCTACAGGAATGCAATGGCTATAGCACGCTAATGGAATCTATCCTCCTTATTTATGCAAGCAAGTTAACTCACCACAATATCAGTCGAAAATGTCAATAAAATTGAACTTTTCAGCCAGATTCTACAGCATTGCGACGGCTATAGCAAATGAATTGAATCTTTGCGCCTTATATATGCAAGGAAGTTAGCTCACCACGATATCAGTCGAAAATGTCAGAAAATTGAATTTTCCAGCCGTATTCTAAAGAATTGCGACGGCTATAGCACGCCAATTGAATCCTTCCTCCTTAGTTATGTAAGAAAGTAAACTCACCACGATATTAGTTGAAAATGGCAACAAAATTGTATTTCCCGGCCACAATCTATAGCATTGCAATGGATATAGCACTCAAGCATCTTTCCTCCTTACTTAGGCAAGGAAGTCAGCTCACCACGATATTAGTCGAAAATGTCCACAAAATTGAACTTTCCAGCCAGATTCTATAGCATTGCGACGGCTATAGCGAGTGAATTGAATCCTTCCTCCTTATTAATGAAAGAAAGATAGCACACCATGATATTAGTCGAAAATGTCAATAAATTTGTATTTTCCAACCACATGCAGTGTCACTGCAATGGCTATAGCACGCCAACAGCATCTTTCCTCCTTATTTATGCAAGCTAGATAACACGCCAGAATATTAGTCGAAAATGTCAATAAAATTGAACTTTCAAGCCAGATTTTATACCATTGCGACGGCTATAGCAAGTGAATTGAATCGTTGCTACTTATATATGCAAGAAAGCTAGCTCACCACGATATTAGTCGAAAATGTCAGTAAAATTGAATTTTCCAGCCGTATTCTATAGCATTGCGACGGCTATATCACGCCAATTGAATCTTTCCTCCGTATTTATGCGAGAAAGATAGCTCACCACAATATTACCCGGAAATGTCAATAAAATTGAGTTTTTCAGCCACATTCTAAAGCATTGCAATGGATATAGCAAGCCAGTAGAATCTGCCCTCCTGATTTATGCAATGAAGTTAGCTCACTACGATATAAG
>NW_016912304.1:0-766 GCF_001483705.2 Eufriesea mexicana
TGCTCTCTGCTGCTCTCTAGTATATTCTGCTTTGTTCTGGGGAGTCCAGAAGTAGTGGCCTCGTCACCGTTGGGTTGGGTTGTGCTACGACTGGTTAGGTTATGTTATGTCAGGTATGGATTGGGTACATTTGACTTTCGTGCCATACACTGATATACGGTGCATTCCCTATCTCTACATTGCTCTACTCTCCTCTGCTCGGCAATGGGGTAGCGAGCAGTAGCGGTCGTGGCACGTTAGTTTGAGTTAGGATGCGTTTGGTTTGGTCAGTTTAGGCTGTTTGGTTACGGTAGCCTTGACTTTCATGCTGTACTCTGTGAATCGGTGTACTACTGTGATTTACACTACTACACTCTACTCGAATGTGGGGAAGCGAGCAATAGTGGCCGTGGCCCGGTTAGGTTGAATTGCGCTACGATTGGCTAGGTTAGGTTAGGCTACATTTGGTAAGGGCAGCTTTGACTTCCGAGCTATACACCGCTTTTCGGTGGATTGTTGCTTTCCGCTAAGCTCTAATGTCTTCTGCACGGCTTTGGGGATTCCAGCAATATTGATCTCTTCGCGTTATGTTTAGGTACCCTACGTTTGGATAGGTTAGGTAATGGCAGGTTAGGTTAGGGTATCTTTCACTTTTGTGCCATGCACTGCATTTCGGCGGGTTTCTGCTTTCTACTCTGCTCTAGTATATACTGCTTTCCTCTGCGGAGGCCAGCAATACTGCTCTCGGCTAGTTAGGCTCAGACATGTTACGTATGCTTATGTTACG
>NW_016912305.1:0-551 GCF_001483705.2 Eufriesea mexicana
ATACTATCGTAGCAAAACTTAACGCAAAGTGTCGCGCCCAATACTGCTGGCCTTCCCAGGGTCTAGCAGATTAGTGTAGAGCACAGCGGAGGGCTGGAATCCAGCGAATAACTGTGTATAGCGCGAAAGTCAAAGCAACTCTAACCAAATCTAGCCTAACCTAACAATACCAAACGTGACGTAACCCAACCTAACGTGCCGAGACCACTATTGCCCGCATCACCATAGCCAAGCAGAGCGTATTGGAGCACAGTAGAGCTCAGAAATGCACCGAACAGCGGCGTAAAGCACAAAAGTCAAAGCTATCCTCTCCTAACCTGACCAAACGTAACATAACCGAATGCAACCTAACGCAGACTAACGTGCCAGCATTACTGCTGCTGGCCCCCCATTGCAAAGCAAAATATACTAGAGCTCAATGGCGCGTACAAATCCACCGAATAGCAGTGCGTAGCACAAACGTCAACTAACCAACCTTAACCAACCGTAATCAAACCAAACGTTCCGCGAATGCCATTCGTGTCCTCCCAAGAACGAAGCAAAACATATTA
>NW_016912306.1:0-250 GCF_001483705.2 Eufriesea mexicana
AGAAAGCTATCCCCTCCTAACCTAACCAATCGTAGCAAAACCAAACGTAACCTTGCTCAACCTCGCGTGCTGCGACCACTGTTGCTCGCCTTCCCAGAGCCAAGCAGAACATATTAGAGCACAGTATCTCGCAGAAATCAACCGGGTAGCAGTGTACAGCGCACGAGTCAAAGATATTCTATCCAAACCTGACAAAACATAACATAACGAAACGTAACATAGCTCTACATGACGTGCTGAGACCACTATT
>NW_016912306.1:266-518 GCF_001483705.2 Eufriesea mexicana
TTCCCAGTGCCAAGCAGGACATATTAGAGCACAGTAGAGCGCAGGAATTCACTGAATAGCAAAGTATAGCACAAAAGTCAAAGCCATTCTCACTAAATCTAAACAAATCTAACATATTAGAACGTAACATAACCAAACCTAACGTGCCCAGACCACTGCTACTGAGCACCCCAGAGCCAAGCAGAATACACTAGACTGCATTAGAGCGCAGAAATCCAGAGCATTGATGTGAAAAGCAGATAAGAAGTAGAT
>NW_016912307.1:0-5345 GCF_001483705.2 Eufriesea mexicana
GTCCAGAAATAGTGGTCTCCGCATGTTGTGATGAGACAGGTTACGTTCGGTTAGGTTGTGTCAGGCTATGTTTGGGCAGTGTAGCTTTAACTTTTGTGCTATACGCTGCTATTTGGTGGATTTACGCTATCCACTGTGCTGTATTGTGTCCTGCTTGTCTCTGGGGAGGGCAGCAATAGCGGTCTCGGCACGATAGTTTCAGTTAAGCTGTGCTTCCTTATGTCTTATTGGTTTGGGTAGCTATGGCTTTTCTGATATAGACAGCGATTCTACGGATTTGTGCATTCTGTTCTCCACTAGTGTGTTTTGCTTGCCTCTTTCGATATCAGCAATAGTGGTCGCGGCGCGTTACGCTGTGCTATGTTACGTTTGATTAGGTTACGTTTGGTTAGGATAGGAGAGAATAGCTTTGACCTTAGAGCTATAGTCTGCTATTAGGTGGATTCCTGCGCCCTTCTGTTCTCTAATATTTTCAGCTTGTTTCTGGGAAGGTCACCAACTGTGGCCTCAGAGTGTTATGCTGAGGCACGTTTCGGTCGTATACGTAGGGTTAGGCCGCGTTTGGTTATGGTATCTTTAGCTTCTGTGCTGTGGACTGTCATTCGGTGGATTTCTGCGTTCTTCTGTGCCCAAACACAGCATAGCTTGGCCGAGGGGGGGGGGGGGGGGGGGGGGGGGGGGGAGAGCTGCAGTAGCGGTTTCGGCACCATATGTTGAGACAGGTTACGTTCGGTTAAGATGGGTTAGGCATTGATTGATTAGTTTAGCTTTATCCTTTGTGCTGTGCACTGCTGTTCGGTAGGTCTCTTCCCTCCACTGCGCTTTAGTATGTGCTGCTTGGCACAGGGGAGTACAGCAATGGCGGTGTCGGCAGGTTAGTCTGAGTTAGGCTATGTTTGGTTATGTTCCGTTGGCTTGGGTTTGGCTCGGGTATCTATGACTTTTACGATATTCACTGCGTTTCTATGGATTTTTCCGTTCTATTGTCCACTATTGATTTCTGCTTGGCTGTGGGAAGGCCAGCAGTAGTGGTCGCCGCAGGTTTTTTTGAATTATGTTACGATTGTCTAGGTTGGGAGGGGATAGTTTTTACTTTAGTGCTATAGACTGCTGGTAGTTGGCGTTCTCCGCCCTACAGTGGCCTAATATTTTCAGCCTGGCTCTGGGAAGGCCACCAAAAGTAGCGTCGGCGCGTTATGTTGAGACAGGTTACGTTCGGTTAGGTAGGGTTGGGCTAAATTTGGTATGGATAGCTTCAACTTTTTGTGCCCTATATTTCTATTCGGTGCATTCGTGCGCTCTACTGTGCTCTAGTATGTCCTACTTGGCACAGTGGGGGCGGGCAGCACGCGGCACATTAGGTTCAGATACGATATGTTCTGTTATGTTACGTTTGGATAGGTTAGGATAGGATAGCTTTGACTTTAGTGCTATAGTCTGCAGTTAGGTGGATTCCTCCTCCATACATTAATCTAATGCTTTCAGCTTGGCTCTGTGAATGCCAGCAATAGTGGAGCATGCACGTAACGTTTAGTCAGATTACCTTCGGTTACGTTGGGTGAGGCTAAGTTTTGTCAGTGTAGATCCAACCCTTGTGCTGTACACAGCTATTCTGCGGATTCCTGCGCTCTACTCTGCTCTAGTATGTCCTGCTTGACTCTGGCAAGGTCAGTAATTGCGGCCTTGGCTCGTTAGGTGGGGTTAGGCTATGTTCGGTTATGTTCCGTTGGTTTGGGTTAGGATTGGGTGGCTTCGACTTTTCAGATATACACTGCGATTATATGGACTTTTGTGTTCCACTTTCCTCCAATGTGTTCCGCTTAACATTGGGTAGGCCAGAAATAGTGTTCGCGGCACGCTTGGATGATTTATGATGCGTTTGGTTATGTTATCGTTTGTTAGGTTACGAGAAAATAGCTTTGACTTTAGTGCCATAGTCTGCCATTATGTGGATTTCTGCACCCTACAGCGCTCTAATATTTTCAGCTTGGCTCTGGCAAGGCCAGCAATAGTCTTGGGGGCACGTTGGGTTGAGATGGGTTATGTTCCGTTATGTGCCGGTTGGTTAGGTTAGGACAGGATGGCTTTGACTTTAGTGCTATAGCCTACTATTAGGTGGATTTCTGCATCCTACATTGCTAAAATATTTTCCGCTTGACTCTGGCAAGGCCAGCAATAGTGGCCTTGGCGCGTTATGACGAGTCAGGTTACGTTCCGTTAGGTTGGGTCATGAAAAACATGGTCAGGATAGCTTTAACCCTTGTGCTGTACACTGCCACTCGGTGGATACCTGCGCTCTACTGTGCTCTAGTACGTCCAGCTTGGCTCTGTGGAGGGCAACAATAGCGGTCTCGGCAAGTTAGGTTGAGTTATGTTAAGCCTGGTTACGTTACGGTTAGTTAGGTTAGAAGAGGATAGCTTTGACTTTAGTGCTGTATTCTGCTATTATGTGGATATCCGCGTCCTAGAGTGCTGTATCGTCACCTTGGTTCTGGGGAGGCCAGCAATAGCGGTCGCAGCACGTCAGGTTGAGTTACGTTACGTTTGGGTATGACATGTTGGTTACGTTAGGAGACGGTAGCATCGACCTTAGCATCATTAGCTGCTAATAGATGGATCCGTGCGGCCTACAGTGCTCTAATGTTTGCACCATGGCTCTGGGAAGGCGACCAATATTGGCCTCGGCACGTTATGCTGTGTCAGGTTACTTTCGGCTAAGTTGCGTTAGGCTACGTATGGTGAAGACAGCATTAACTTGTGTGCTGTACACTGCTATTCCGTGGAACCCTGCGCTCTACTGTTCTCTAGAATGCGCTGCTCGTCTCTGGAGAGGCCAGTAAGTGTGATCGCTGCACGATAGTTTAAGCTATGATACGTTTGGTTATGTTACAATTCTTTAGGTTAGGAGCAGTTAACTAGAATTTTAGTCCTATAGTCTGCTATTAGGTGGATATCTGAGACCTACAGATTTCTTATATTTTCAGCATGGCTGCAGCAAGGCCAGTAATAGTGGTCTCCGCATGTTATGATGAGTCAGGTTACGTTCGGTTAGGTTGTGTCAGGCTATGTTTGGTCAGTGTAGCTTTAACTTTTGTGCTATACGCTGCTATTCGGTGGATTTATGAGATGCACTGTGCTGTATTATGTCCTGCTAGTCTCTGGGGAGGGCAGAAATAGCGGTCTCGACACGATAGGTTGAGTTATGTTACGTTCTGTTATGTTAGGTTAGGCTAAGTTTTGGTGGGATGGCTTCGACTTTTGAGCAATACAATGCTATTCGGTCGATACCTGCGATACGCGTTGCTCTATCAGCATCCGTTTGTCTCTGCGGAGGCCAGAAATACTGGTCGTAGCACGTTTGGGTATGTTGGTTACGTTTGGTTAGGTTACGTTTGGTTAGGTTGGGATAGGGTAGCTTTGACTTTTGTACGATACACTGCTATTCGGTGGATTTCTGCGCTCTAATCTAATCTAATGTGCTCCACTTGGCCCCGTGGATACCAGCAATGGCGTTCTCGGCACGTTAGTTTGAGTTAGGCTTCGTTTAGCTAGGTCATGTTATGTCAGGTTAGGTAAGGATATGTTTGACTTTTGTGCTTTGCATTACATTCCGGAGAATTTCTATGATCTGCTGTGCTCCAGAGTATTCTGCTTGTCTCTGGGGAGGCCAGTAATAGTGGTCGCGGCACGTTCGGTTTAGTTATTCTTCGTTTGGTTAGTATAAATGTGGTCCGGTTAGGTTAGGATATAATTGACCCTTGGGATATACATTGCTGTATGGCGCCTTCCTGCGATCTACTGTGCCCTACTACACTCTGCTCGACTCTGGGGATGCTAGCAATAGTGGCTGTGGCACGATACGTTTTGCTAGGCTACGTTTGGTGATGCAGCGATTGGTTGGGTTAGAACGGGATAGCTTTGTCTTTTGTGCTGTACACCGCTATTCCGTGGATGTCTAGGCTCTACATTGATCTACTGTACCCTGGTCGTGCCTCCGCAGGGGCTACGGTAGACCTTGGTCGGCCGTGGTGTGGGATTGGCGACCCCACGGTGCCTAGCTGACGTGCACATACGTCGAGGTGGGCTAGCAGCCTCAGAACGGTAGTGGTTCGCCACGAACGGGACGACCGGTACGCCCGTGATCACCGGTGCCACGGGAGACCGATTTAGCCCTGGGCCTGCTGTCGTAAGGCAGTCCGCCCGTCGGTTGCTGGGTTGGTCTCATGGTGGCAGTGGTTGGGGCCTACATCGCAGGCAAAGGCTCTTGAAGCCCGGCGTGAGGTTTGCGCATCGTACAGCTCGGGTGCTGTCCTCCTGAGGCTGTAGGGATTTAGGAAAGTCCCGTCCCAGCACCAAGGGAGTCGATTGGTGCAAGCATCACAGTTAGACAAATTGGATGATTGGGGGTGTCCTGTGGCACTGCCGGTAACGCTGGTTGGGCGAATCCCAACCCCGCGCCCATGGAGGCCTCGCCGATAGACCACTTGGAACGTACGGCACGTTAAATTTCCGACGCCCGTTGTACTCTGGACGTCTCACGGGAGACAAGTAATAATCATCTCTTCACGTTATTTTGAGTTAGACTACGTTTGGATAGGTTATATCAGTTTGGATTTGGTGCGAGTTACTTTGTCTGTCGTGGTATGAACGTTCGTTCGGTAGACTTCTGCGCTCCACTGCACTCTATTATGTTCTGCTTGGCTCTGGTGAGGCCAGCAATAGTGGTTTCGGCACATTACGTTTAGTTATGCTGCCGATATTGGTCGTCCACGTCAATAAAATTGAACTTTCCAGTCAGATTCAAATGCACTGCAATGGATATAACACGCCAATAGAAGCTTTCCTTCTTGTTTATGCGAGAAAGTTTGCCCACCACGACATTCGTCGAAAATGTCAATAATATTGGGCTTTCCAGACAGATTCTATTGCATTGAAATGGCTATAGAACGCCAATAGAATCATTCCTCCTTTTTTTATGCAAGAAAGCTTTCTCGCCACGATATCAGTCGAAAATGTCAATAATATTGGCTTTCCAGCCAGATTCTAATGCATTGAAATGGCTATAGAACGCCAATAGAATCATTCCTCCTTTTTTTATGCAAGAAAATTAGCTCACCACGATATTAGTCGAAAATGTCAATAAATTGAACTTTCCAGTCAGATTCCATTGCATTGCAATGGCCATGGCACGCCAACAGAATCTTTCCTCCTTGTTTATGCGAGAAAGTGTGCTCACCACAATATTAACCGAAAATGACAATAAAATTGAACTTTCCAGTCAGATTCCATTGCATCGCAACGGCTGCAGCACGCTAATACTATCTCTCCTCCTTATTTATGCGAGA